>NC_135211.1:20307323-20522323 GCF_052324685.1 Brachyhypopomus gauderio | reverse complement strand
AGATGGCAGGAAGTAGTGAGTGTTCTCTGCTTCTCAAGACAAAGAAAACAAGGTTTGGGCATTGGTGACAACTCACACACACACACACACACACACACACACACACACACACACACACACACACACACACACACACACAGACACACACACACACACACACACAAACACACACACCCACACACACACACAGCTTTACAGCATTTGCTGCACAAATGCTGAGCTATGTTTATGGAAAGCTTGAAGTCAGTTCCACACTCTAACATCCCTTCCCCTCTCACCTCCCCCTCCTCTCCTCTCCTCCCTTCCTCTCCTCTCCTCCCCTTTTCTACTCTCTTCTCCTCCCCTCCCTACTCTCAGGTCTCCACATACAGTAGTGCTCCTGTGTGCTCTGTGTGTCTATGTGTATATGTGCATGTGTGTCCCAGGCATGTGCATAGCAATACACCTCCTCTTCCTGCCTGCCGTGTGTGTGTGTGTGTGTGCATTTGCACACACAAGTATGTGTGGGTGTGAATGTGGGTGTGTGCATGTGCACGTGTGTGTGCGGTGTGTGTGTGTGCGTGTGCATGCATGCGTGATGGGTACGTTTGTGTGTGGTGTGTGTGTGTGTGTGTGTGTGTGTGTGTGTGTTCATACTGGGCCTGTGCGTAGCGGTATGCCTCCTCGTCCTGCCTCGCTCTGATCTCCTGTTGTAGCGCCTCCTCAAGACGCTGCTGCATCTCCTCCAGCTCCCTGATCCTCCTCCTCTGATGCTCCGCCTCCGCCT
Source organism: Brachyhypopomus gauderio (assembly GCF_052324685.1). Classification (NCBI taxonomy): domain Eukaryota; kingdom Metazoa; phylum Chordata; class Actinopteri; order Gymnotiformes; family Hypopomidae; genus Brachyhypopomus; species Brachyhypopomus gauderio. The sequence goes on along the minus strand of NC_135211.1, from coordinate 20,521,557 downwards.
CCTTCAGAGCCATCTCCTCCTGCATGGTCAAACGGGCCTGCGCGCACACACACACACACACACACACACACACACACACACACACACACACACACACACACACACACACACACACACACACACACACACACACATTTAATCTTTCTCTCCTCTCCCCTCTCCCCTCTCCTCTCTCCTCTCCCCTCTCCCCTCCCCTCTCCTCACCTCCTGTGCCTCCTGTAGTTGCTTCTGCAGGGCTCTCTGCAGTTCTTCATGCTGCTTGCGCCTCCTCTGCTCCTCCTGCTCCAGGGAGGCCTGGGCCTGACGCTGCGCCTCCTTCAGGAGTTCCAGCTCCACCTGCTTCTGCTCCTTTTCTCCCTGCAGAGCCTGAAGCCTCTGCGTCTCCTGCTCTCGTAGGGCGCGTCTCTTCTCACGCTCCTCCCGTGCTTCCTGACGGTGAGCCTTCAGCTCTTTGTGCAGTGAACTCTTCCCCTCAGACCGCAGACGGATCGCTGTCTGGATAGCTGCCGTACACACGTGTGTGTGTGTGTGTGTGTGTGTGTGTGTGCTTATAGTTAGTATTCATTCATAAGCTAATAACAGGACATTACTGCATAACTAATGCATAATAATAGTGATGAAAATAATGAAAAGTAGGAGGACCAGGTCCACTTTGAGGGACTGCAAGACAGAATCTAAATATACCAGAGTTCAGCTATTACGGTTGACCGCATCCTCTGAATTACATTTTGTTCTTTTGAACACCACCCATATGGTTTGCAATGTCACTGTACTACTCAGGTGAGGTAAAGCATTTCACCCTGATGTCACGCTGATGTCACGGTGATATCATGCTGATGTCATGCTGATGTCACCTGCTAATGCCCTTTACAGCACACAGGGCTACATTAGGTTACGGATCGGCCCTAGTGAACTGTGTGGCTTGGAGCCTAGAGCTAGGCTAACTTTAGTGAAGTGTTAGGAATAGCATTTTTTCCCCTCTAACAATTTGTGCTGGATATATTGTGTGTTTGTATGTCTGACCTGTTGTCCACTCCTGCCGCTGTTTGCTGTCTGGAGCACTCATCTCATACGTTTTATTGAGGGTTTTCACGCAGAACATACACCTCTTTCCCTCCCTCTCAGGAAGGACCTGCAGGCGAAAACACACACGTCTTTATCTCACATCAGCATCATTAGCATTCATATCTAAATTCAAATTTGAATGAATATGACATGTATGTTCTTATGTGCCGTTCTTTTTACAACACGCGTTGTTAACAAAGCAGATTAACAGAGACAGTATGTGTCAGGGTAAGAGTCCAGGACCTGCTGAGAAAACGAAATGCAGCATTGACATTGAGAAACGTTAAAAGGTTTCAGGATTGCTTTTAGTTGTGTAATTAAAGATCAGTTAAAGGTTACAGGTCAGTTTCCTGGATGTGAATGACGATGTCTGTGCTGCATGGCAGGGGTGGAGGACCAGTGCCTCTCAGTGTGTCTTTTACTGTGTCTTAGGATACATTGGCCATAAAAAGGGTAAAGGGGTTTTTATTTGAAAAGTTTATGATTATCTTTGGTATTAGGGATTCAAGAATAAAGGTTTGGTGTTAGGCCTTCTGATTAAGACCTTCTCATTAAATTACTGTGGAGTTAAGAGTGTTAGAGTTAAGAGTGTTGAGTTAGGAGAGTTAAAGTTAAGTGTGTTAGAGTTAGGAGCGTGTGTATTACCTCCACACAGCAGTTCTCGTCAAGGTCAATGCTTCCTTTACATTCCTTGCTGTCTTCACTGGTGTAGTAGCATAGAGTACTGGGCTTTAAACAGAACCAGCGCTCGGTCCAGTTTCGACGCAAGTGTCCCTTCTTCCACAGGTAGCCCTGAAAATGTTTTAATCAAATTTCTAAATTTCTACTTGCTACGAGGACTGTATTTATGTGGTGTGTGTGTGTGCGTGTGAGTGTATGTGTGTGCATGAGTGTGTGTGCGCGTGTGTGTGTGCATGAGTGTGTGTGTGAGTATTTGTGTGGTGCGTGATGTGTGTGAGTGTGTGTGAGTATTTGTGTGGTGTGTGTGAGTGTGTGTGCGTGTGTGTGTGGTCTCACATGCCTCTTTGAGGATGTTGCCCACTATCTCGCGGTACACCTGCTCTATGGCTGAACTGACTCTCTCTGTGCCGGGGCCTCGTCCCAGCACCCCTGAGTTCACCAGCTCCAGGAAGGTCCACACATTCACAGCCTCCCTCTGCACAGTCTCCTGGGTCCAAAACTCCTCCAGATCCACACTGTTCAGCTCCACATTCATCAAGCCTGAGATCTTCTTCAGCAGGTATTCCACCTGAAGACACACTGCCACATAAGTACACATGCAAGCATACACACGCATGCACAAACACCGCATACATGGTAAATATAAAAACAATACTCATAATCTAGTTAAAAATGTGGTTTCCGCACTTCCTCTGACACTAGCACTAGCGGGTATTTATCCTCGGACAGGAAGTTGAAGAGGCACCACAGACGTCCAGCATCTTTACTGGTCAGCACGGTGGCTTGGGTGGTGTTGGTGGTGTTGGTGGTGTTAGGGTGGTAGTTCTTCTTAGAGCAGAGTGTCCAGCACAGCTCATCCACCTCCTCCTTATCAAAGGTCCCCTGCACAACCTGACCAAAAATACCAACATCATGTACGTCCAGACCTACAGCTCCTCATTAAATACTGCTATGTGTGTGAGTGTGTGCATGCGTGCGTGGGTGCGTGTGGGTGTGGGTGTGTGTGTGTGTGTGTGTCTGTGTGTGTGTATGTGTGTGTGTGTGTGTGTGTGTGTGTGTGTGTGTGTGTGTGTGTGTGTGTGTGTGTGTGTGTGTGTGTGTGTGCATGCGTGCGTGGGTGCGTGTGGATGTGTGTGTGTGTGTGTGTGTGTGTGTGTGTGTGTGTGTGTGTGTGTGTGTGTGTGTGTGTGTGTGTGTGAAGTGCACCTTGTCCAGTATGAATCTGTTGAGGTAGGGCATGTAGCCCTGGCTGGAGACAGGACCATCATCATCATCACTGAAGTGCTGCTCCAGCGCCGCCTGGTCGTGGGGGATCCGCAACACGCTGTACAAATTATGAGACAACACCTACACAACAACAACAACAACAACAACAACACAAAAATGCAGGAGATAAACAAAACACTGCAGAATAATTACAGGTAAAAACATCCAAAGAATAAGCAAAACAACACAAAATGTAATGAAACAACACAAAATAAACAACAATAAAAATGAATACACAAACAAAACAAGTAAACAAAATAAGAAACATTGTCAAAGGGACAAAAAGAGAACAAAAAACTAAAAGCAAAGCATTTAACCAGGAACATGTAAATGAACCAGTATATCAGAGTAGCGTGTAGGGGAGGGTCAGCTCAGACTGGTGTATACTGGTGTAAATTGCATATAACACTATGAGGTGTATAGTGCAGTGATGGGTAATGTAATGGTGTCAAACACAGACACATGACATGATGCTAACAAACTCAATAACCACACCACAGAGCGTATGTGTACTTGATGTGTTCTTTAAAGACCAATTCTCTAAAGCCACATAGAATGATAATGATTACTGTAACACAATATGTTCAGAACATACACACACTCACTAACACACAAACACAATTTTTTTGCCTGTTCTTGAGATCAGTGCTTACCAGTCAGCCTGTATCTCCATACTTGTTTCAGTTATCTAACCTTGCCAATTAAACACCGTTCAGAAATCCAACCTTGTATTTTCTAAAGCAAGTCTTAACTAGTGTCTCTGGAGTATGCAGTGTTGATATTCTCCTTATCTCTGTCTCACCTTTAACTGTGATTTCGACACCTTCCCGCTGTCCTCTGTGTCCAGTGAGGTGAAGGCGTACCATATGCTCTTCAGCAGGTCCGCACGCATTTCCATCCTGGACTCTCCTCCTCACTGCTGTATGCTCTCTCGTACACTTTCTCTTCCTTTCTTTCGTCCCTGCTCTTCCTCTCTTTCCCTCTTTCTTGTTCTTTACTCTCCCTCCTTCCTGTCTCTCTCACCCATTTATTTCTTGTTTTTTCTCTCTGTTTTCTTTCTCTTTCCTTCAACGCTCTCACATCCTGTTAGGTCCGAAAGTACCACAGCGCTCCCTGCCTGACACTCTACCTCCCTCTCTTGTTCGACGGCTGCACCACACACACATGCAGACATTTGTAAACACTTGCACACACAGTCTCTAGTATCATTACCAAAAGCCTTAATTCTGTCTAATCACAAAGCATAAAAAAGAAATATGGCATTACTAATTTAATTAATTTAATTACATTTTAATAAAAAGTTCTTGAATAAAGTACATTGCCAAGCAAAACCCCTCAAAATGCACCCATGTATTTTCCTGAAACTTTACAGCATTAGTGAGAAAGATTAGAAATACATACAGAGTTTATGAACCTGAGTTTAACTGGGATTGAATTTACCTGAAAGAAACTGCTCCTCAAAGCACAGAGAGATCACAGAAGGGAATGGGCTTACCTGTCTGCACCCTGTCTAGTCTAAATTCTGACTTCTGGATGAGCTAACCTCCGGAACAGTTACCAGATACACCCACACACCCACGCAAACACCCACACATTCGCACAGATTCTCAAGTCTAGAACTTTCCAGTGTTCTCATAGCCAAAACCACACAGACTGATAGATCCATCAGCACATGCTAAACAGCCCAGAATGAGCAGACGTGTCCTGGAAAACACATACGTGTGTGTGTGCGTGCATGTGTGTGTGAATGAGAGGTTGCAGGCAGGAAGAGAGACATAAAGAGAGAGAGACAGAGAGATGAACAGAGAGAGGGACATAGAGAGGGACAGAGAGGAAGGTTGAAGAAGGTTGATATGTTTTGGGCACACTGCAACCATCAAAGTGTGTGTGTGTGTGTGTGTGTGTGTGTGTGTGTGTGTGTGTGTGTGTGTTCATATTCAGTTCTGCTGAAAGATAACTGTTACACCAAAGCCATACAATCACCCTTTAAAGTATTTTCCATAACATAACGTATGTGTGTGTGTGTATTTATGTATGTATGTATGTGCGCGTACCAGTGTGTGTGTTCCAGTGTGTGCATGAGCAGTGTGTGCATGCATGTGTGTGTGTGTGTGTGTGTGTGTCCATATACACATACACAGGTTGACACGTCTTTGGAAATCACAGTCCAGTTAATGCGCCACAACTCCACCAAATGCTGTTAGAGTTACAGAAGAGCCCACCAGGCAGACCACGCAGAAACTGCTATGTTAGGGGTTAGGGATTAGGGATTAGGGTTAGGGTTAGGACTATGGTTAGAGTTAGGGGTTAGACCACCCAGAAATTGCTAGGATGGCCTCATAGGGATGTTCTGTACATGCTATGACACTAAATGAATTCCTCTAAAGCTGATCTAAGTTTCGCTGGTAGGGTGAGTGGACTGAACCGCTTCCTGCTGTTGGTCTGTTATTGAGACACACAGCTCACCAGCACCTCAACTCATCCCCATCCCATAATCTCCTACTCACCCACCATCAGAGGAATTAAGCTATGTAATGATCAACGCTATCATCAAAGCAAGATCTGAAAGAATCAAATTGAAGTTTGAGAGGGTGGGACCCCAATGGTCTTAATCCAGGTTTTGTTCTCTAATCTAGAAGAGGTTTGATTGAAATCACCACAACACACATTATCACCTTCAAAGCGTGTCTGTAGGCCGGTGTGTGTGGCTGCAGCATTGGAGAGCAGTGAGCCGCTCACGAGCTGCTGCTTACACGTTATCAGCCACAACGTTGCCTGCACAGGGAGAATGTGACTGCAGCACAAATAAATACAGAATCCTGCTCCTTCATGTCCACTGAAAGCTTTAAAATTAAATATGGATGTTTAATTTGATATCTATACACTCGTTAAATGTTTGTTTTGTGACTGGTGCTAGTATCGGTGTATTACAGAAGTATATTTAGTGAGTAGTAGCTAGTTTAGTTTTGGTATCATAATATCATACTAATAAAAGGGCTTTAGATTGAGTGTAGAGTATTGAGGAATAGTAGGGTGTCAGGATGTTATTGTGGCATAGTGCGTAGTAGTTTGGCATTGGTGTGGGTGTAAAATGTGTGTTGTATAGACTGGTATTGGTGGGGGTGTAGTGTGTGTATTGTAGTATGGTTTGGCATTGGTGTGGGTGTAGTATGTGTGTTGTAATATGGTTTGGCATTGGTGTGGGTGTAGTGTGTGTGTATGTTGTATTATGGTTTGGCTTTAGTGTGGGTGTTGTAATATGGTTTGGCGTTGGTGTAGTGTGTGTGTGTTGTAGTATGGTTTGGCATTGGTGTGGGTGTAGTGTGTGTGTTGTAGTATGGTTTGGCGTTGGTGTAGTGTGTGTTGTAGTATGGTTTGGCGTTGGTGTAGTGTGTGTTGTAGTATGGTTTGGCATTGGTGTAGTGTGTGTTGTAGTATGGTTTGGCTTTGGTGTAGTGTGTGTTGTAGTATGGTTTGGCATTGGTGTGGGTGTAGTGTGTGTTGTAGTATGGTTTGGCGTTGGTGTAGTGTGTGTTGTAGTATGGTTTGGCGTTGGTGTAGTGTGTTGTAGTATGGTTTGGCATTGGTGTGGGTGTAGTGTGTGTTGTAGTATGGTTTGGCGTTGGTGTAGTGTGTGTTGTAGTATGGTTTGGCATTGGTGTGGGTGTAGTGTGTGTTGTAGTATGGTTTGGCGTTGGTGTAGTGTGTGTTGTAGTATGGTTTGGCATTAGTGTGGGTGTGGACAGCAGCCCTTACACCATCTAATGAGTGTTTGCAGCTGTTCCAATTCAGCCAGTCAACACTGAGCTGTAATTCCACCCTCTGAACCCAAAACATACTATCCATCACCCTCTACTTCCTGGGGTTCATTTCCCCTTTGAAATTTACAAGTACTGTAAGCATACGCACACATACACAGACACACACACATTCCTCTGAACAGTACACACCCCTGTCTGGGGAGGGGCTGTCTGAAGTAGTAAAGAGGAGACGTTCAGCTCACCTGCAACAGATGAACATCACTCAGGTGTGTGTGGATCATTCCATTGTGTGTGGATCACGGTGATGTGTGTGGATCATTCAGGTGTGTGTGGATCATTCGGGTGTGTGTGGATCACTCTGGTGTGTGTGGATCATTCAGGTGTGTGTGAATCACTCAGGTGAAGAGGCTGTGGATTCCAGCAGTGTATTCTACACCAAGCAATCAGGTAAGATGCAGAGCGCCTAAACATTGCACACAGTACACACTAATATACTCTATTACACAAGTGTAGATGCTGTAGATCAGAAAGTATGTGGAACAGCACAGTTGGTGAGGAGTATGGTGAGGAGACTGTTGACCTTATATGTGAGCACACTGAGCACACTGCAGTCTGATCACACTGTCCCGAATGGCATCCTAAAAGCATCCTGTCAACTGGATATTTTCACTGTGGAAGTGTATAATCTCCATATAGTCTCACTAGTATGGTCTCCATATATCAGGGTCTCTCTCTCTCTCTCTCTCACACACACACACACACACACACACACACACATTATATATATATATAATTATTAAGTAGATATGTTCCTGTGTTTTCCTGATGAACCCATTCAACCCAATTCAATTCAGCCCATTAGTTATTAGTATAGATTATGGCTGTGTGGATCACTTCAGAAAATCTTAGAATCATGCAGTCTTAGGATCTGGCAGTGGAGGTTGTGATGTGTTTAGGAAAGCTGGTAGGGGAATTCCACACCTCTCCCCCTGTCATCTTAAAGGGAGGGAGGGAGGAAAGGAGAGCAAGTATGTGTGTGTGTGTCTGTGAGAGAGAGAGAGAGAGAGAGAGAGAGAGAGAGAGAAATTATTGGGGAAACCTCGCTATTTGCTTCCAGCTTTAAATCTCAGTGTTCTCTAGAAAACCGCACTACAGTATTTTTATTTTTTTATCGCTTACATATTCTTCGTACCATTTGAACATACATATGCCTCGTTTTGTCTCTCTGTTTCATTCTTATTGTCAAGTGTCATACATACAGTGGAATTCTTTACAGCAACTACATGTCGAACACCAAAATCCTTGGATTGCCATTTGAAACAAAGTCCCAAATTAACAATGAACCACGGTCAGCGGATCTGCAGTGGAAAAACGTTTGTTACTTTTGTGGAAATGTTACAATTAACTTATATAATTGACTGAAATTAAATTTATTAGACTAAATAAACTAAAAAACTCCAGATTATGAGTCTCAACACACCCCGTGTTAAACACGTCTCTGAATCTAACCTGTCTGTTTTCTCATGTTCTCACAGAAAGTGACATGAAAGTGCCACCAGGTATTTTGACGGAAATTTCTCTATAAAACTATAAAGTTAAAAAATGACACTACGACGATGAAACTGGCTCCACATTAACTAACAGAATTTGTATTTTCACCCGTTTTGGATTCAGGCTGTGGCTCGACGTAACGCGTGCAGTGGCACAGACTTCATATTCGGGAGCGTTTCTTTGACACCTTCCCTCCACATCATGGACTCTTCTTTCTCCTATTCCTTTGCCGAACGGTACTGCAACCTCAGGAAAAGCAACATTCACTATACTGTGTCTCCCTCTGGTGGCCATAAAGAAAGCCGGATCCATGCGCAGCTGCGCCCAGAGCATTTCGGGCACTCGCTTCCCCTGCTCCTCTACCCGGGAAGAGTAGAGTCAGGACTTTATGAGGGCTCGTACCAGGGTCCCCCGCCACTCCTCCCCTACCTTGGCCCGTTCCATGGCCGATTTGGTGTTTACGAGTGTCCATTTGAGCCAGCTTTCATTCAGAAGCGAAACGAGAGGGAACGCCAGCGCGTAAAGTGTGTGAACCAAGGCTATGCGAAATTACGGGACCATCTGCCAGGCAGCACCACAGAGAAACGCATGAGTAAAGTGGAAACGCTGCGGGCCGCAATACGCTACATAAAATACCTGCAGCGTTTGGTGGAAGGGCGCGTGTCTGAGAGGGAACGTGGGCGCGAGGGGTTAGAGGACACAGACTGCACAACTGAACACAGCGAAGAGTCGTCTCCATATTCACTCTCCGGAACTTCATCTCCGGCACAACGGGGCACCTCCAGAAAGTAAGGCAGACCCTCCAGAAAGTTGCGATGTTGCGATTTGCGACTTCAACGCAACTTCAAGCAAACCCCGCGAATTCAGGGCGGTGTTGCAACTTCAGCCAATCACCGCAACTTTCCCGCAAATTTGACCAATCACTGATGTCGTCTTGATGTGACGTCGACAAACTCCCGCCTTACCTCCGTATATACGTTCAAGAGGAGCAGACTGAAAGCAGCATGAGCGACGAAAATAACGGCAAAAAGATCGGGAAAAGCAGTATCCCGGTACACTACATGAAAACGGGGATAAACTGTCCAGATCCGACCCGCGAATTGATTATCTATGGCCCCCTGGATGATATTTAATTACTATTAGAACCGGCCCGCAGGCCACAGCCGCCCGATGGTGTTTTGCACCCACAAACACTACATTCCCCACAATGCAACGGCAGCCCGCGAAGTCACTGCAGCGCACGCAAGCGGCGAGGGTCTGAGATAAAGTTTATAAGTTTAAACTTTGAACTGAGATTAAGTTTAAAGTCAGAGATAAAATTTATTTATCTCTGATCCATATCTATGAGTTACTAGTTCGCTCTGGCGCCAACCACTGGCGATCGATGTCGATATAATACTTAATTTGTGTCCATTTTACAGGCCGCCCGGTAACAACTTACGTTCGCTAACCCCGCCCCCCCTCCCCGTCAACAATTAATGTTCGCCACCCCCCCCCCCCCCCCCACCAAAAGGTTCAAATCTCACTTCAAGCGATCTTGAAAAGTTGGCAACCCTGAATAAATAGGTAAATAGATAATTAAAATGGACTACTAAATAGAGGAAACCATACAACATTTACTCCCTATTGTAATGTACTCACAAAAAAGCAAAAACACACCGCAACTTCCATCGCAATTTTTTTTTAAAACACCCGCAACATCAAACATTTTAGCCCGCAACAATCACAAAAAAGGCCCGCGAAATCCTGGGGGGACTGGTAAGGTATTATCACGTGACAATCAAAGGACGTTATGTAAGACAAGAAGAGGTCATACGTGTTTTCACTGGATTTTAATAGCTAATCAACAAACCCAGAACTGTGCTAAGTGACACTTGTGACAGTGGACTATGAAATTCTCCACTTTTTCTGGCTCTAACATGAAGGCCTCGGGTGTCAGCTCAGCAGCTATAGCACATAAGCAGGAAGACACTGTTGGTCTGCTGAGTCTCTTCTGACTGCTCTGCTCTAGCTGATTGTTACATTAAAATTACTTTTTGAAATAATCACTTGTGGGTTTTTGATTTGCACTTTAGCAGCCCACCACCAGCAGATTCGGAAAAAGTAATCGAACCCTTCTGAACAGATCAAAGCAAAACATGCCAGAACACCAAATAAACATCACATAACACCCTCAGAAAACACAGTGAACCAGAGCACCAAACAAGCAGTACAAACCCTTGTGTACACTAAATAAATGACAATCAAATATGTTTCAAGTTAACTTCATTCAGTAGACAGTATATCTTTGTGATGTGTTCGGTGTTAAAGACCAGTTCGCCCAACGCTGTGCCTGCCCAATAGGGTTAGTGATCCAATATGACTTCAGCTACTAGTGATCCAATCAGAATCAGTGATGAAGTCCAGCAGCAAAGTCACAGCACAGCTGTGTTTTATGTTTTATGAAGGCTATAGAATTATAATGGACCAAAATAAACAATTCAGTAGATATTCTTCATTGTGTTGCCCTCATGGCTGTCCTCTGGGTCAGTGAAGAAAGACATGCAAACTCACCTACAACGTGACACAACTCTACTCCTCCCCTATACTAAGTGACATGCATTGTCTATATTTATTCTCTCAGCTAAGCAGCTGTTTTACTGACCAACACCAAGGCAGGAGGGTGATAGAGAGAGTATAGACTGGTGGAGACCAGTTTAGAAGACTGGTCTGAAGAGCTGGGGTGGGGAGAGGGAGTGAAGTTCAGACAGGAGCAGGCAGCAGCAGTTGCCCTGGGGGCAGTACCGGCTGAGCGGGCGTGCTGTAGCTGGCTTCGTGCTTGTGTCTGCTGGGGCAGGAGAGATGGAGACTGGTGCTGAAGCTCCCGTGACCTCCTACATCATGGATGAGGAGACGTTGAAGAGGAAGCAGAAAGAGAAGCTGAAGAAGCTTCAGGCCACTGGCGGCAATCCTCGCCCTGCTCGCTCCCTCCTCTTCCTCACGCTGAAGAACCCTTTCCGCAAAGCCTGCATTAGCATCGTGGAGTGGAAGTATCCTTGCTACCCAACCGCAGGGCCTCTTGCATCATTCGGTACATTACTGTTGATTCTGGAACATTCCTACTGTTCCAGAATTTTTTTTGAGAAAATTGTTGTTGAGAAAAGGGTTGTTTTAGTTTGAGAGTTTCTTTTTTCTGTTAGACACTTGAGTGGTTTGTCTGTGCTGATGTTTGAGAGCCAAAGAGATGTGATTACCTTTGTTACTGACTTTATTTCTTACACTAGCGGGTTATGAGTAGGTATATGACTTTGAGATATAGGATAAGATACTCCCCATGCAACTCTTGGAGAGACTCAAAGTGATTTGATTGTCCTGAAGTGTAAAGGCTTATCTGCAAAGCACTCAAATACTGCAGTAAACACTGAACACAGTGCTAGCATGACCCTACAGAGAACACTTCTGATGAAATATTAGGGAATAACACTGTTAACGAGTGTGGATACGGGATTGTGTGTCTCAGGGTGAAACTGTTAACAGGTCCGTGTGATTGTGTGTGTGTTTGTGTGTGTGTGCGCGCGCATGCGTGTGTGTATGTGTTGTGTGTGATGCTGTGCATGTGTTTGTTAGGGTTGGGAAGGTTAGTTTTAAGATACTTAAAGTAAGATTCTAAACAATATTAATATTATTTCATTAAAACACTGTTCAGATTCCAATACAATTTTGCCATCCATCCAACTCAAATAATATGAACTTGTCTTCTTTAGATAATTTCAAATAAATAACGCTATTTGATTACATTATATTGTTTTTACATTTTAGGTGTTTTAAAAAGTGTATAATAGAATAAATGTCCTACAATTTAATGAAATTGCCTAAAACGGATCACCTAATGTTATTTTCAAGAACTGTAATGGTTTATAATTTAAACATATTCTCTTTCTTGCCAAATCTAATATGAGGGCATATGTGTGAATTTGTAAGACAGGGGGAGTGTCTGTGTGTGCATGTTTGTGTGTGTGTGAGCGTGTGAGCATGTGTGTGTGTGTTCGTGTGTGTGTGTGTGTGTGTGTGTGTGTGTGTGTGTGTGTGTGTGTGTGTGTGTGTGTGTGTGTGTGTGTGTGTGTGTGTGTGTGTGTGTGAGCTCTTGCTCCATTCTGGTATAGGGAGCAGCTGTTCTTTCTCCTCACGCACTAAAAACAGACATGCTAAGATAAAAGAATGTAGTCTGTCACACAACACATACACAAGCCCATTCTAATACCTCCTGGATTGATCTATCTAGATTTACCTCTGTCCAAGGGAACAGCTTGGCTGACTGACTGACTGTTTCCACGCCTGGTCTTACCCAGGCTGAGTGTCTGAATTCACATGATTTCTTAGTTCTCTAAAAGAATATCTGTTCTTAGAGTCTCTGTTAGGCAGATACACAGGTCCCCCCATCTCACCACAGTTCATATGTAATAGTGAAAAACTGCAGCACAGTACAGGACCATTACACACCCATTATACACATTATATTACTATATTACACACCCAGTACACACATTACGTTACTACATTACACACCCATTACACAAAATAACTTTACTATCTTACACACCCATTATACACATTATATTACTATATTACACACCCAGTACACACATTACGTTACTACATTACACACCCATTACACAATATAACTTTACTATCTTACACACCCATTACACACATTATATTACTATATTGCACACCCATTGCACACATTACATCACTGCATTACACACACAGGCTGTATGCTTTCTAACAAGAATGGCATAATATAGAAAGACAGACGAATTAACTGATTATGAGGAGATGGTTAAGGGAGTGTGATATAGTGTTGTAGTGAGATGGTAATGGGGGAATGTTATAGTGAGAGTGTTATAGTGTGAGAGTGAATAGTAAGAGTGTTATAGTGAGATTGTTATGGGAAGATTGTTATAGTGAGAATGTTTAGGAGGAGGGTGTGGTGAGAGTGTTAATGGTGAGAAGGGTGTGGTGAGAGTGTTAAAGGTGAGGAGGGTGTGGTGAGAGTGTTAGAGGTGAGGAGGGTGTGGTGAGAGTGTTAAAGGTGAGGAGGGTGTGGTGAGAGTGTTAATGGTGAGGAGGGTGTGGTGAGAGTGTTAAAGGTGAGGAGGGTGTGGTGAGAGTGTTAATGGTGAGGAGGGTGTGGTGAGAGTGTTAAAGGTGAGGAGGGTGTGGTGAGAGTGTTAAAGGTGAGGAGGGTGTGGTGAGAGTGTTAATGGTGAGAAGGGTGTGGTGAGAGTGTTAAAGGTGAGGAGGGTGTGGTGAGAGTGTTAAAGGTGAGGATGATGTGGTGAGAGTGTTAATGATGAGGAGGGTGTGGTGAGAGTGTTAAAGGTGAGGAGGGTGTGGTGAGAGTGTTAATGGTGAGAAGGGTGTGGTGAGAGTGTTAAAGGTGAGGAGGGTGTGGTGAGAGTGTTAATGGTGAGGAGGGTGTGGTGAGAGTGTTAAAGGTGAGGAGGGTGTGGTGAGAGTGTTAAAGGTGAGGATGGTGTGGTGAGAGTGTTAAAGGTGAGGAGGGTGTGGTGAGAGTGTTAAAGGTGAGGAGGGTGTGGTGAGAGTGTTAATGGTGAGGATGGTGTGGTGAGAGTGTTAGAGGTGAGGAGGGTGTGGTGAGAGTGTTAATGGTGAGGATGGTGTGGTGAGAGTGTTAAAGGTGAGGAGGGTGTGGTGAGAGTGTTAAAGGTGAGGAGGGTGTGGTGAGAGTGTTAAAGGTGAGGAGGGTGTGGTGAGAGTGTTAATGGTGAGGATGGTGTGGTGAGAGTGTTAAAGGTGAGGAGGGTGTGGTGAGAGTGTTAAAGGTGAGGATGATGTGGTGAGAGTGTTAAAGGTGAGGAGGGTGTGGTGAGAGTGTTAAAGGTGAGGAGGGTGTGGTGAGAGTGTTAAAGGTGAGGAGGGTGTGGTGAGAGTGTTAATGGTGAGGAGGGTGTGGTGAGAGTGTTAATGGTGAGGAGGGTGTGGTGAGAGTGTTAAAGGTGAGGAGGGTGTGGTGAGAGTGTTAAAGGTGAGGAGGGTGTGGTGAGAGTGTTAATGGTGAGGAGGGTGTGGTGAGAGTGTTAATGGTGAGGAGGGTGTGGTGAGAGTGTTAATGGTGAGGAGGGTGTTGTGAGAGTGTTAATGGTGAGGAGGATGTGGTGAGAGTGTTAATGGTGAGGAGGGTGTGGTGAGTGTTAATGGTGAGGAGGGTGTGGTGAGAGTGTTAGAGGTGAGGAGGGTGTGGTGAGAGTGTTAATGGTGAGGAGGGTGTGGTGAGAGTGTTAATGGTGAGGAGGGTCTGGTGAGAGTGTTAGAGGTGAGGAGGGTGTGGTGAGAGTGTTAATGGTGAGGAGGGTGTGGTGAGAGTTAATGGTGAGGAGGGTGTGGTGAGAGTGTTAATGGTGAGGATGGTGTGGTGAGAGTGTTAAAGGTGAGGAGGGTGTGGTGAGAGTGTTAATGGTGAGGAGTTATTTACCTTGAGCACCACTCTCAGGCCATTTGAGGTCATCATCCTGCTCACCATCTTCGCTAACTGTGTGGCTCTTGCTGTGTTCATGCCCATGCCAGAAGAGGACACCAACAACACCAACAGCAACCTGGTGGGTACACACACACACATACACACACACACACACACACACACACACACACACACACACACACACACACACACACACACACACACACACACACACACACACACACTCCCATATATACACGCACACACACACACACACACACACACACACACACTCCCATATATACACGCACACATACGTAAACACACACACGCATGCACACACATACACTCACACACACACACACACACACACACACACACACACACACACACACACACACGCACGCACTACACACACACTGTTTATTGTGGCTCAGACTCTGAGGTGATGTTGTTGATATCTTTAGCTGTTAAGTTTGATACCCTCAATTAATTGTCCTAAGAGTTGTTTGTTTTTTTAAAGGATCACAAAATATTTTCTGAGTTATGGTCATTTTTAATAAACTTATCCAAAAAAGGATTATCCAAAACAAGTGCACAACAAACTGAAAACCTAGCACCCTCTACATTAACCTCTACAATAACCTCTACAATAACCTCTACATTAGACCAGTGTTGCATGCAGGTTCAGCTGACTGCATCTGTAGCAGGAAAGCAAACTCAGAGGACATTACTCCAGTGTTTACATTACTCCAGTGTTCATTGTACTCCAGTGTTCACAGTACTCCAGTGTTCATTGTACTCCAGTGTTTACATTACTCCAGTGTTCATTGTACTCCAGTGTTCACAGTACTCCAGTGTTCATTGTACTCCAGTGTTTACATTACTCCAGTGTTCATTGTACTCCAGTGTTTACATTACTCCAGTGTTCATTGTACTCCAGTGTTCACATTACTCCAGTATTTACCTTACTCCAGTGTTCACATTACTCCAGTGTTCACATTACTCCAGTGTTTACATTACTCCAGTGTTCACATTACTCCAGTATTTACATTACTCCAGTGTTCATTGTACTCCAGTGTTCACAGTACTCCAGTGTTCATTGTACTCCAGTGTTTACATTACTCCAGTGTTCATTGTACTCCAGTGTTCACATTACTCCAGTATTTACATTACTCCAGTGTTCATTGTACTCCAGTGTTCACATTACTTCAGTATTTACATTACTCCAGTGTTCACATTACTTCAGTATTTACATTACTCCAGTGTTTACATTACTCCTGTGTTCCTCACTCTGCACTGCCTTCATGTTCAGTTTGACTACAGAGACTTACATACAACATTTGAACCTTTAATGACAGAGATCCTGCATGTCTCTCCCTGATCCTGCATGTCTCCCTGATCCTGCATGTCTCCCTGATCCTGCATGTCTCCCTGATCCTGCATGTGTCTCCCTGATCCTGCATGTCTCCCTGATCCTGCATGTCTCTCCCTGATCCTGCATGTCTCCCTGATCCTGCATGTGTCTCCCTGATCCTGCATGTCTCCCTGATCCTGCATGTCTCCCTGATCCTGCATGTGTCTCCCTGATCCTGCATGTCTCCCTGATCCTGCATGTCTCCCTGATCCTGCATGTCTCTCCCTGATCCTGCATGTCTCCCTGATCCTGCATGTCTCTCCCTGATCCTGCATGTCTCTCCCTGATCCTGCATGTCTCCTGATCCTGCATGTCTCTCCCTGATCCTGCATGTGTCTCCCTGATCCTGCATGTCTCTCCCTGATCCTGCATGTCTCCTGATCCTGCATGTCTCTCCCTGATCCTGCATGTCTCTCCCTGATCCTGCATGTCTCTCCCTGATCCTGCATGTCTCCTGATCCTGCATGTCTCTCCCTGATCCTGCATGTCTCCTGATCCTGCATGTCTCTCCCTGATCCTGCATGTCTCTCTGATCCTGCATGTCTCTCTGATCCTGCATGTCTCCTGATCCTGCATGTCTCTCTGATCCTGCATGTCTCCCTGATCCTGCATGTCTCTCTGATCCTGCATGTCTCCTGATCCTGCATGTCTCTCTGATCCTGCATGTCTCCCTGATCCTGCATGTCTCCTGATCCTGCATGTGTCTCCTGATCCTGCATGTCTCTCCCTGATCCTGCATGTCTCCTGATCCTGCATGTCTCTCTGATCTTGTGGAGTCTTGCAGTCCGTGTTCTACTACTGCTTCACTCAGGACTACTGTTCCTTACAGCTGATCAGTGGATCAGTTATTTATCCTTAAATAGCCCCTAAACTGTACAGTAGTCTTATGAATAATTTTAGGAATGTGATCTCTAAATGTGGTTTTAAATCCTGGCTTAGGCAGGTCTGCAAATTTAATTGGGCTTTTTTATTTTACATTAGTATTTTAGCATTGTATTATACAGTATTATTTTATTTTGTCAATATAAATTACAGTGGTATGTGAAATTCGTGAAAGTTGGTAATAGGGTGTATTGCTGTGTAAGATGATGATGATGATGATGATGATGATGATGATGATAATGATGAGTAATCCGTTTATTATTCATCTGTTCATTAATATGATTATCCAAATATCCAGACATTTAACTGAATGACAATATTTTTGCATGTACTCACATGCAGTCACATTACCATCTGAGCAGACCAGGCTGCTACACTAAATCTCCGTTACTCCCTTTGTTCACTAACAGGTGTCAGTGTGTGTGTGTGTGTGTATGTTTGTGGTGTGTGTGTGTGTGTGTGTGTGTGTGTGTGTGTGTGTGTGTGTGTGTGTGTGTGTGTGTGTGTGTGTGTGTGTGTGTGTGTGTGCATGTATCTGCCCTTGAGCCAGACGATTGAGAAGAGCAGGTGGCTATGACACAGTCTGAGAGAAACCTTTAAATTTAGAAGAGCTCTCACTCTGTGTGCACCCACACACACACACACACAATATACAGTTTATTAACATAAGCAAAGCTCTCGTGTGGCTGTGACCAGCATATTAAGGTGTCACAAAGTCAGTATTACTGTATTTGTTATGGTGTGTCATTATTGTTCGTAGCACAGCAGTATGACCACATTGAAATGCCTGTGGTACATGTGTGTACATCTAACTGCCACTTAAAGCTCCAAACAGCTCCTGTAGCTGAGGGGTCATCTGCTCATGATGCTGAGGGGTCATCTGCTCATGGTGCTGAGGGGTCATCTGCTCATGGTGCTGAGGGGTCATTTGCTCATGATGCTGAGGGGTCATTTGCTCATGATGCTGAGGGGTCATTTGCTCCTGGAGATGAGGGGTCATCTGATACAGCTGTGGAGACAATGAAAGAGCTCAGCTCTGATGAACATCTCTCTCACTAATGCCATAGAGTCACAGCTGGGAGACCGCTCTGTCTTCCTCACACACACGGCATACACACTGCACACACACACTGCACACATCACAAAGTGGCTGAGTATCTCCTCTTAATGTTATAGACTTGCACAGGTAATTCCACTCAGTACTTGATAAATGGCAAAGGTTAAATCAATACAAGAGCAACATGATAAGACTTCATCATCAAACTGAGTTCATTCTGTGTTTTTACGTTTGTGTCAGTAATTCTGTACCTCACACATAGGTGTTAGATGCATAGTAATGGCATTCGCAAATCCAGTCATTTAGAAATGAGAATTCAGTAGTAACACACTATGACTCTGTGTCAACAGGAAAGTCTGGAGTACATCTTCCTGATCATATTCACATTGGAGTGCTTCCTGAAAATCGTGGCTTACGGATTCCTCTTCCACGCAGACGCATACTTGCGAAATTGTTGGAACATTCTAGACTTTGTAATTGTGACTATGGGGTAAGACATGAGGCTCTTTAAATATGTAATTCATGCTCCCTGTAAGGAGTGCTGAGGATGGATGGCAGACTGAGGCGTTGCCTTACACAAATGACGTTTATTGAAAATGGTGCGGTTGTGTTTCACAACAAAGAATATTTACCACACGAATGCAACAGAGGACAGACTCAAATACAGACGAGCGATGGGCACAAACAATACACACATTAAATACTCTAACATAAACAATACACAGATTAAATGTGATCAGTATGTAATTGTGTGCAGTGTGTAATTCTGTGTAGTCAGTGCTCAAACAGTATGTAGTGTGTAACTGTATGTATTGAGTGCTCATATGTAGTGTTTACCTGTGTGTAGTGAGTGTTAATATGTAGTGTGTAACTGTGGAGTGAGCGCTCACATGTAGTGTGTATTGTGTGTCGTGAGTGCTTATATGAAGTGTGTAGTGAGTGCTCATATGTAGTATGTAACTGTGTGTAGTAAGCACTCATATGTAGTGTGTAACTGTTTGTAGTGAATGCTCATATGTGGTGTGTAGCTGTGTAGTGAGCACTCATGTAGTGTGTAGTGTGGACTGAGTGCTCATATGTAGTGTGTAGCAAGTGGTCATATGTAGTGTGTAACTGTGTAGTAAGTACTCGTATGTAGTGTGTAACTCTATAGCAGGTGCACATATGTAATGTGTAACTGTGTAGTGAGTGCTCATATGTAGTGTGTAGTGTGGACTGAGGGCTCATATGTAGTGGGTAGTGTGTTGTGAGTGCTCATATGTAGTGTGTAGTGTGTGTAGTGAGTGCTCATATGTAGTGTGTTGTGTATTGAGTGCTCATATATATGTAATGTGTAGTGTGGAATGAGAGTGGAATGAGTACCTAACAACGTCTCCATCTCCCTCCTTGTGTCCCAGGCTGTTCACTATCGTTGTGGATTTCATCAATAACATCAGTGGGGTGGAGGCTCCAGTGGAGCAGAAGGGTGGAGGATTTGATATGAAGGCACTACGAGCTTTCAGGGTGCTGCGGCCACTACGCCTTGTCTCTGGGGTCCCTAGTGAGTCACATGACCACCATTGATATACCACCATCACCCACTCAGAATCTACCATGATCTACCACTAACACCCACCCACAATCTACCACCAACACCTACCCATGATCTACCACCAATACCCACCCATGATCTACTGTGATCTACCACCAACACCTACCCATGATCTACCACCAATACCCACCCATGATCTACTGTGATCTACCACCAACACCTACCCATGATCGACCACCAATACCCACCCATGATCTACTGTGATCTACCACCAACACCTACCCATGATCTACCACCAATACCCACCCATGATCTACCAATACCCACCCACAATCTACCATACTATCAGCACCAACACATGATGTGCCACCAACACCTACAATCTACCGCCCACCCATCTAACACCCAACCATGTTCTGCCATCAAAATACACCCATGATCTACCACGATCTACCACCAATACCCACCAATGATCTACCACCAATACCCACCAATGATCTACCACCAATACCCACCAATGATCTACCACCAATACCCACCAATGATCTACCACCAATGCCCACCGATGATCCATTACTAACATGTATAATCTACCACCAACACTCA
Source organism: Brachyhypopomus gauderio (assembly GCF_052324685.1). Taxonomy (NCBI): domain Eukaryota; kingdom Metazoa; phylum Chordata; class Actinopteri; order Gymnotiformes; family Hypopomidae; genus Brachyhypopomus; species Brachyhypopomus gauderio. The sequence continues at coordinate 20,501,280 of NC_135211.1, read as the reverse complement.
CCCATGATATAACTCAGGGAATATGCCAGTACATTTTCGGCAGTAGAACCAGGTATGTATTATCAATGCTTTTGATAAACAAGAATGTAAATGTTCCTCCAGGCCTGCAGGTGGTGATGAGCTCCATTCTGAAGTCCATGTTACCACTGTTTCACATCTCTCTGCTGGTCTTCTTCATGGTCACTATCTATGCCATCATCGGCCTTGAGCTGTTCAAGTGCAAGATGCACAAAACCTGTTACTACACTGGCACAGGTAACACACCTCTTACTCCAGTACAACACACACCTCTCACTCCAGTACAACATACACCTCTTAATGCATTCGAACACACATCTCTTACTGTATCATTCTAAGATTGCTAGAGTTTTCTAAGTTTATCCTTAGAGTTAAATTTGACATAATCATCTTTTAAAGATATAATGCACTAGTGTGTTTCTGTGTGCCCTGCAGATGTCATAGCCACAGTAGAGAATGAGGAGCCATCTCCGTGTGCAGAAGCAGGCAATGGTCGCCGCTGCACTATGAATGGAACAGTGTGTAAGCCCGGCTGGCCGGGGCCCAACGAAGGGATCACACACTTCGATAACCTGGGCTTCTCCATGCTCACTGTCTACCAGTGCATCACCATGCAGGGCTGGACTGATGTGCTTTACTGGGTTTGTATAGCAAGGTATCATCACTAATAATTCTTTCATAATAATAATACTGAGTTTAATTTGTGTGTGTGTGTGTGTGTGTGTGTGTGTGTACAGGTTAATGATGCTATTGGGATGGAGTGGCCTTGGCTCTACTTTGTCACACTGATTCTGCTGGGTTCTTTCTTCATCTTAAACATGGTTCTGGGTGTCCTCTGTGGGTCAGTATCATGCACACTCCTTTTAATTGCTATTATCAATGCAGAGTTTGTATCATCATAATGTGTTTTTCAGTGTAGGGATGGTATGGAGTAGCATGTGAATATAAATCTGATACATGTAGGGTGTGTGTGAGTTTGTGCTTGTGTGTGTTATTTGCAGTGAGTTTACTAAAGAGCGCGAGAAAAGCTCGCGCAGTGGTGAGTACCAGCAGCTCCGTGAGCGTCAGCAGTTGGATGAAGATGTGAAGGGTTATATGGAGTGGATTACGCAGGCCGAGGTGATGGACACCGACCAGGAGGGACAAGGTAGTGTGTTTGCTCTCTGCCCAGCACAGCCACAACCATCCACACTCCTCAGAACACGACACACGACACGAGATTTAGAAGCTCATGTTTTACCCTGTTGTATCACTGTGTTCCAAAGGTCTCATGCCCCTACAAGAAGGAGCTTCAGAGACAGAGAGTCTGTTTGAGCTGGACAGTCTGAACCGCCTGATGTACTACATGTAAGACAACATAGAAAAATCAGACAAACATGAACCTGTGAGTTTAGGGTCTGTAGGGAGTAGCGTATTAGTGGGGTGGTGAATTAGGGGAGTAGTGTATTAGTGGGGTGGTGAATTAGGGGAGTAGTGTATTAGTGGGGTGGTTTATTAGGGGAGTAGTGTATTAGTGGGGTGGTGAATTAGGGGAGTAGTGTATTAGTGGGGTGGTGTATTAGGGGAGTAGTGTATTAGTGGGGTGGTGTATTAGGGGAGTAGTGTATTAGTGGGGTGGTGTATTAGGGGAGTAGTGTATTAGTGGGGTGGTGAATTAGGGGAGTAGTGTATTAGTGGGGTGGTTTATTAGGGGAGTAGTGTATTAGTGGGGTGGTGAATTAGGGGAGTAGTGTATTAGTGGGGTGGTGAATTAGGGGAGTAGTGTATTAGTGGGGTGGTTTATTAGGGGAGTAGTGTATTAGTGGGGTGGTGAATTAGGGGAGTAGTGTATTAGTGGGGTGGTGTATTAGGGGAGTAGTGTATTAGTGGGTAGTGTATTAGGGGAGTAGTGCATTAGGGAAGTAGTGTATTAGGGAGTATTGTATTGGGGGAAGTGAATTAGAGGAGTAGTGTATTAGGGAGGAAGTGTATTGGGGTGAAGTGTTTTTGGGGAGTAGTATATTAGTGGGGTGGTGTATTAGGGGGGAACTGTATTAGAGGACTAGTGTATTAGTGGGGAAATGTATTAGAGGGGATTAGTGTACTGGCGGAAGTGTATTAAGGGATTAGTGTATTGGGGGGCGTGTGTTAGGGGATTAGTGTATTAGGTAGGGACTTGGACTTTTTTTTTCAAAATTATTTAATCACATTTAAAATAGTTTTATTAGATGCAGCACAATATAACTAAAAAAAGACGCCTCAATTGTCAAATTTGATCAAGCCATTCCAAAGATATTCACATTTAAATCGGCCCTATTTTTTAATGCAATTAACCTAAATCTTGTGATCAAGAAATGTGCGCTAGTTTTAGCATGTGGCCATAGTTGCCAGGTTCGCGGTTTTCACGCCAACTTGGGCTTGTTTGAAAATCCAGCCGCGGGTAAAAATTCTGGGGTGGCGGGGTGCGTTTTTTTGGCTACATTTGACTTGGGCCACCGCGGGAGTTACAAGTCAACACAAAGAATCGATCGCGATATCTCACAGTAAAGGGCAGTAGATTAATACTTAATTAATACTTAATATTAATACTTAATTTGTCTCCATTTTAAACACTCGCCACCCCCTCTCCCGTCAATAGCTTTGGGCTAGTTTAGGCTGCTGAAGGGCGGGTTTTACACTGACTTTGTGCGAGATATTTTTATAGGACCTGGCAACCCTGGCTAGTTTTAGCATGTGGCTAGTCCGTGCCCGCCGTTATCATGGTTCATCGGACCAACACGTTGTCTTGGGACCCTTAAAACACTACCTTAAACTGTACAGACTGGGATAAAACTTAAGGAAACAATAAACAAGAATATATTGTAACGGTCCACGTATCTATTAATATCTTTTGAACAGTCCCACAATGTTTTTGAACGGTCCAAACGCGAAGTTAAAATTCAACCAGGCTCAAAAAGAAACATGAGCGCGAAATGCGAATTCTTCTAACGGGATGAGAGAAAGTGAACATTCACTTATGTCATATTACGAAAACTCTGGGAAGAACCTCCTACAAACCGATAAAAACAGCGATTTTTTTACCGCGCGCTTGCGATGACTGATTTCGCTTAGACAGCGCGACCGGAGAAAAATGGCCGCGGCTCAATCATTGTCATGCGGAAATATCCAAGTCCCTATATTAGGGGGATGTGTGTTAGGGGATTAGTGTATTAGGGGGATGTGTGTTAGGGGATTAGTGTATTGGGGGGAAGACTCCAGGCTTCTTTCCAGCCACCATTCTTTGTTGTATTACCCTTAGCCGACTTGCTCGCCGCTGGAACCGCTTGTCCAGGAGGAAGTGCCGTGTGTGGGTGAAGTCCAGGCTCTTCTACTGGCTGGTGTTTCTGCTGGTGTTCTGCAACACGCTGGTCATCGCCACCGAACACCATCAGCAGTCAGAGTCTCTCACTACATTCCAAGGTGACACAGCAGTTTAGACAAATTTCGTGATGATGTCAGGATTCACTAGGCAGTGGGGTCTGACAGCGTCTGCTCTCCCAGTATTTCACTGTGTCACTGGATAATTTAACTGTTCCATCACTGTGTTGCTGGACTGGAAGTCACAGCTATACAAATGTAACTTTTCCATCTCTGTGTTTCTATATTGCACATCACAGCTATGCTAATTTGTCGCTCCCTGCATCTGCTGTTGTCCACAGAGGACTCAAACACAGCTCTGCTTTGTCTCTTCGCCATGGAGATGGTCCTGAAGATGTACGCGCTGGGCCTGCCCTCGTACTTCCTGTCCTTATTTAACCGCTTTGACTGCTTCGTGGTGTCTGTGGGCATCCTGGAGGTCGTCCTGGTCCACATGGGCATCATGTCTGCCATGGGCATCTCCGTTATGCGCTGCATACGTCTGCTACGCCTCATCAAAGTCACCAAGTACGTGTTGTGCCAGCTCCAAGCGTATTCACAGTAACGGTCCCATTCCTGAGACATTTGCAGCAGTTTTATACCCACCTACAGCTTTATTTTCAGAACCTTTTACACATTAATTGTAATTCAAATAAAAATATGCATAATGTATAGAAATGCATTCTAAAACAAATAGAATTCCACAATATAATTGTTAGCTGATCTGGACTCAGAATAATCAGTAAGCAGCTGTCATGCTGAACACTCCATTACTTAATTAAGTGGTAATGACTGATGTTGCATATCTGTAAGGTACTGGACATCTCTCAGCAACCTGGTGGCGTCTCTGCTAAACTCAGTCCGATCCATCGCATCCCTCCTCCTCCTCCTCTTCCTCTTCATTGTCATCTTCGCTCTGCTGGGCATGCAGGTGTTTGGGGGCAAGTTTAACTTCTCTGACCAGAGAGTACGCAGGAGCAACTTTGACACCTTCCCACAGGCCCTGATCACTGTATTCCAGGTACCTGAGAGAACCCCTCCTCACTTCATCCTGAAGATCCTCCCTCGCTCTCTCTCTCTCTTTCTTTCTCTCTCTCTCCCTCTCTCTCTCTCTCTTTTGCTGTTCAGCTATCTCCTCAGAAACATTATAACTAGTTAATATGTAAACCATGTTTAGCAAAGAAGACTGTGGGATGTAGGAATGAGTAAAGGGGAGTCTGACTGTTTCTCAGGTGACGACATAATGACATGATGACATGTTGGTACATATTTTGCTGCAAGGCTTGCTGTGTGCCCTGCTTAGATTTTTAATTGTTCTTGTTTATATGTATAAGTAGCATTTATTCTCTGGATAATTTGATAGAGGAGTGCTGTAGCCACTGATCATTACATTGAAATTGTATGATATTTAGTATTTCTAATTGCCTCTCTCTCCTCACCTCCATCCCCCAACCCCTCTCTCTCTCTCTCTCTCTCTCTCTCTCTCTCTCTCTCTCTCTCTAGATTCTAACAGGAGAGGACTGGAACAGTGTAATGTATGATGGCATCATGGCTCATGGAGGTCCTGTCATTCCCGGCATCCTTGTCAGCATTTACTTCATCATTCTGTTTGTCTGTGGGAACTGTATCCTTCAGGCTAGTGTGTGTGTGTGTGTGTGTGTGTGGGGGGGGGGGGGGGGGGGGGGGGGATTAAAAGCATATGTGAGTATGTATATATGAGTCTAAGTGTGTATATGGCTGTTTGTATATATGTATGTATATGTGAGTCTAAGTGTGTGTATGGCTTTTTGTATATATGTGTGTATATGTTTGTCCATGTACTTCTGTGTTTATGTGTGCTTTCCCAAGCTGTCTAATCCAGACATCCTGCTGAATGTGTTCTTGGCTGTTGCTGTGGACAACTTGGCTGAAGCAGAGAGTCTCACGTCTGCTCAGAAAGAGAAGGCGGAGGAAAAAAAACGCAAGAAGCTGCTGAGGTGGGGTCAAAGGTCACATGCTGCGGACCCACGGGGGCAGCATGTGCTACTGCTGACCCGCTCACCTAAATGCACTGTGTGTATGCTGACCCGCTCACCTGAATGCACTGTGTGTATGCTGACCTGCTCACCTGTATGCACTGTGTCCTGTGTATGCTCCTAACGTGTGTGTACTGTGTCCTCTGTCCATATTGTCCTAACCTGCGTAAGCTGTGTCCTGCGTGTGGCATTAACTTGCGTATGCCCCACTGACCTGCAGGTATGGTTTGCTGTGTGTGCTGTAGGGCAAACATGGGTGATAAAGGTGATGAGGAGAAGTGTATGCTGTCTAAGAAACTGGCAGAGCAGAGAGCAAAGACTGAGGGCATTCCAACCACAGCCAAGGTGAGACTACATTATATACTCACACTCTGTACACACACTGACACACTGTCCACAGTAACCCACACACCGCACATACCCCAATGACACATATCCTCCACTCGTTCTACAGTGACACACACACATAGCACACAACAATAACACACAAGCTACACATTCTGTGTTAACACATAAACTACACACTCTGTAGACACTCCACTGTATGGTTCACACTGCAGACTGAATGTTTGCTTATTCTGTGTGGACAGCTGAAGGTGGACGAGTTTGAGTCCAATGTGAATGAGATCAAGGATCCTTTCCCACCTGCTGATTTCCCAGGTGAGAATCTGCTGCAGGATCTTCCCTCTGAAGCGCAGCGTCAACACAGCACCTCCTAGTGGTCATCTCAGACCTTCATACTGCACTGCTCTCTATCTACTGCCCTTTACTGTGAGGGTCTGACCCGCTACCCAGGTGACGACGAGGAGGAGGAACCAGAGATCCCAAGCAGCCCTCGGCCTCGGCCAATGGCAGACCTGCAGTTGAAGGAGACTGTGGTACCTATGCCCGAGGCCAGCTCCTTCTTCATTTTTGGCCCTCAGAACAAGTGAGAGCAGCCCTTCTGCCCAGGGCTTCGGATATCCTTTCTGCCTTGGTGTTTATTAGCCCCAGGAGGCACAGACAGATGTATTGAAAGTCATAGTAATGTTTCTTGCTGTGAAAATTAACTAGTTGAACAGGGAGCAATCCTAACTTTGCAGGAATTATTTTTTTAGATCATACTGATAGAACAGTGCAGTGAAAGAATGCTATCCTAATTATATAGAGCTTGGGGATAAGTCACAATACTGCATTAGTTTATCAAATTAGATTATCCCATGTTCCATTTCATGTCTAAGTAATTTGTCCTCAAATATTAGATATATTGTTACAGGTTATCACACTTTTCTCTGTGAGGGATTGCTTGTGAATTTAGGCTTTCTCTCCCAGGTTCCGTAAACTGTGCCACCGTATCATCAACGCTACAGCCTTCACCAACATCATCCTCCTCTTCATCTTACTCAGCAGTATCTCTTTAGCTGCTGAAGATCCTATTGACCCTGTTTCTTTTAGAAACCAGGTACAGTACCTGAGCGCCCGCTAACATGTGAAATGTAAGACACAGATAACAGTAGGCTAATGCTTGACTGTCTAGACACAGATAACAGTAATGTTTGACTGTCTAGACACAGGTAACATGTTTCCTCCTGTTGGGTTTTAGGTTCTGGCTTATGCTGATTATGTTTTCACATCAGTCTTCACTGCAGAAATTGTACTGAAGGTAATATAACATTTGAAACATCTGTGACAACTGTAACTAACAGCTGTAACATCTGTAGCTGTAATATCTGTAGCTGGTACATCTGTAACTGCAATATCTGGAACATCTGTAAGATCTGTAACATCTGTACCTGTAACATCTGTAGTGCTGCAATGTGAGCTTGACCCTTCTTCAGCTTTGTGGCTGGCTCAGATCTTCTCTGTGTATTCCAGATGACCACTTATGGTGCCTTCTTACACAAAGGCTCCTTCTGCCGAAACTCCTTCAACATCTTGGACCTCATTGTGGTCGGTGTCTCTCTGTTGTCAATGGGAATGGAGTGAGTAACAAACCTATTTATATTTACATTACATTAACATTACATTTACATACCTACTACATACAACTACAGCATTTGGCAGTTGCTCTTATCCAGAGTAACTTACAAATGTACTAGTATGACTGTATATGGGCCTGTCATATATGAAGTCCTGCAGTATGTGTGGTGATGTTCTGCAGTGTATGTGGTGATGTCCTGTAGTATCTGTGTGGTGATGTCCTGCAGTATGTGTGGTGTGGCCATGTCCCGTAGTGTGTGTGGTGTGATGATGTCCTGCAGTGTGTATCAAATCAAATCAAATATATTTGTATAGCGCTTTTCACAACACATGTTGTGTATGGTGATGTCCTGCAGTTTGTGTTGGTGCTTAGCCTGTGCTGATCTCTTCAGGTCCAGTGCCATCTCTGTGGTAAAGATTCTCAGAGTGCTGAGGGTCCTGAGGCCTCTAAGAGCTATAAACAGGGCAAAAGGGCTAAAGGTGAGTTTACAGAACTGATCTAGGGCCAGGTTCCCCTCACCACATACTCAAAACAGTTAAAGACATGAAAGATAAGCTCTGATCAGAGACCCTCTTCTATGGGTCCACCACCTGTGGGAGATGTAGTTCTAGAGGTCTGGAGCATTGTAGATTGGGCAAAGACCGAAGGCTGCTGCTTTGGCATTCTGATCCTCGGTTACTGAAGCTGGCACTTGGGACATGGAATGTAACCTCTCTGGTTGGGATGGAGCCTGAAGTGGCGCGTGAAGCTGAGAGATACAACCTAGATATAGTTGGGCTCACCTCAATGCACAGTTTGATTTCTGGATACAATCCTCTCGAGAAAGGCTGGACTTTCTTCCCTTCTGGAGTTGCTCATGGTGAAAGGCGGAGGGCAGGAGTGGGCTTAAGCTAAATATTAAGTTAAATATTAAGTTAAATATTTATTAGTGGTGGGCAGTTATCGGCGTTATCAGCGTTATCGGCATTCGATAATGTGATACACCTATCGGGCGATATAAAAAATATCGCCATTAATCTATTCTTAAAGTTTAATGGCGAGCTGGGTCAAAATAGGTAAGCAAACTATTGACAAGCCTAAAGTTGTTTGCACCTTATGCAATGCGGAATTAGTTTATTGTAGGAGTTCTACCAGTCTGAAGTACCATTTAAACACAAAGCACCCGTTTGCTAATGCTGCTGTCGTTGGGTGAAACACTGATGCAGCCCAGGGGAAGAGTCGCCACCGCCAAAAACAAGGTTATCAAGCCCTTGTACTAAATGTTGGCTTACATTTCAAATCTCATGTTTAGCTGAATAAACATGTTATCAAACCCTTTTAATGTACAGTATGTAGGCTTACAAATTCATGTTTGACTGAATATGCCCTCTTAAAGTATGTAGGCTTACAGTACTATTTTCATGTTTAACTGAATAAACCGTTGGAACATGAGTACATTTTATTGAGCACGTTTTTTTTCTTCAAGTATCGAAGTAGAACAGCTTTGTAATGTACTGCGCGAGGCAGAACAGGGAGGCGGACACAAACGCTGAGGAGAGCGAGATTTAATCAAGGGAATTCCATAATAGTAGTCATCGAAGCAGTCACGGGTCATTCATAACGGGAGGGCAATCAGAGTAACATAGGTAAACAGGCATGGTGGCACGAGGAACAAAACAAGACAGGGGAAACAACGACTAGGCAGAACACACGCTGAACACAAATACTCACGATAAAGACAAAACAGATAGCAACAGCAAAAGGCAAAGGGAACCGAGACACAAAACAACCGATCCAGACATGGGAGACACAGGGACTAATATACATAGAACTAAACTAGGAACAGGTGATAACATGGGTGTGGCAGACGAGGGAAAACCATAGAAACAGACAAGCAGGGCGGGATCCAGGAGCAGGGAACAACACAGACACGAGGGAATAGGGAAACCGAAGTGACAGCTATGAGAGGGGGTGGCATTACAGGCAGGGCCAGGGTGAGGTATGGAAGCAGGGCCGGACGAGACAGGACTGGGAGCAGACACAGGAGTGGGGCCAGGGGACAGGGCAGAGGCAAACACGGAGGCAAAGACACCATTGACAACAGAGACAGGCACGGGCACAAGGTGGGTAATGACTTTGGGAACAGACATGGGGACAGGAACCGAGACGACACCACTGGACACAGATACTGGAACAGGAACACAGACTTGGACAGACACAACCACGGGAACAGGGACCAACACGAAACCAGGGATAGGACTGGGGAGCAAAGGGAACATGGGAAACGAGACAGGACCACAGGGTGGAGCAGGGAGCACATTAAGTCCATGCCCACACGTGGGCAGCACAGTCTCCAGGGGAACAGGCGTGGCCGGCAGACGGGCAGCGGGAACGGGAACAGGTGCGGCCGGCAGACAGGCAGCGGGAACGGGAACAGGCGCGGCCAGCAGACGAGCAGCGGGAACAGGCGGGGCCGGCTGACGGGCAGCGGCAACAGGCGGGACCGGCTGACGGGCAGCGGCAACAGGCGGGATCAGCTGACGGGCAGCGGGAACAGGAACCGGCAACGACCCCCTCTGGGTCGCGAAGACAGGAGCCGGCGACGACCCCTTCCGGGTCGCGGGAACAGGAGGCGTGGTAGACCCCTTCCGGGTCGTGGGAACAGGAGGCGTGGATGACCCTCTCTGGGTCGTGGGAACAGGGCGCTGAAACGAGGAGAATCGCTCGGGGGCGGGACCGCCAAGCAGACATCCTCTGGGGGTGGAACCGCCGAGCCGACGTCCTCGGGGGGCGGGACCGCCATACTGACATCCTCGGGGGCGGAGCCGCCAAGCCGACGTGGCCACTACTCCCCACCAAAAAATACTTGGGGGTCTTGTGTGGAGTAGCTGGCGGGATCAGTGGAGGAAGGTCATCTTCCACGGGGTCCTGGGCGAGCCTGGAAGAATACACAGACACACAAGCCTCTCGGTTGCTCTCTCTGCGATGGCTCTGCCTCCCTTGAGGCGTCGGGAGCTCGCACAAGCCATTGAGAGCCAACCGAGGGTTAAGCAAACACTCGTCTGTGCACTCATTCCATCTGCCCTCGACTTGCACTACAGGTTGCTCCTCCCTGTAGTGTTCACCAAGTCGGGCAGACACATAGCGCTCAATAGGAATCTCGTCGCAAAAGTCAGTGAAGCAGTCACGGGTCATAACGGGAGGGCAATCAGAGTAACATAGGTAAACAGGCATGGTGGCACGAGGAACAAAACAAGACAGGGGAAACAACGACTAGGCAGAACACACGCTGAACACAAATACTCACGATAAAGACAAAACAGATAGCAACAGCAAAAGGCAAAGGGAACCGAGACACAAAACAACCGATCCAGACATGGGAGACACAGGGACTAATATACATAGAACTAAACTAGGAACAGGTGATAACATGGGTGTGGCAGACGAGGGAAAACCATAGAAACAGACAAGCAGGGCGGGATCCAGGAGCAGGGAACAACACAGACACGAGGGAATAGGGAAACCAAAGTGACAGCTATGAGAGGGGGTGTAGCCCTACGTGACAGAACCCCCCCTCAAAGCGTGCCACTCCGGGGCACGCAAGGGCAGACAGGACAGGGAATCAGACTAGGACAGGACAGGGAACCATGGTACATGGCGAGGCACAGGGACAGCGGACACGGGACAGGACACTATGGGACAGGACACTATGGGTCAGACTGGAGGGACAAAACCGGGCCAGGCAGGGCACAGAGACTGAGGCAGGGCAGAGACAGTGGAAACAGAGACTGGCCAGGAGCTGGGCCGAGGCATGGCATTACAGGCAGGGCCAGGGTGAGGTATGGGAGCAGGGCCGGACGAGACAGGACTGGGAGCAGACACAGGAGTGGGGCCAGGGGACAGGGCAGAGGCAAACACGGAGGCAAAGACACCATTGACAACAGAGACAGGCACGGGCACAAGGTGGGTAATGACTTTGGGAAAAAAACAAGGCAATGGAAACAATGACTAGGCAGAACACACGCTGAACACGAATACTCACGATAAAGACAAAACAGATAGCAACAGCAAAAGGCGAAAGGAACCAAGGCACAAAACAACCGATCCAGACATGGGAGACACAGGGACTAATATACATAGAACTAAACTAGGAACAGGTGATAACAATGATGACACAGGCGTGGCAGACGAGGGGAAACCATAGAAACAGACGAGCAGGGCGAGATCCAGGAGCAGGGAACAACACAGACACGAGGGAATAGGGAAACCGAAGTGACAGCTATGAGAGGGGGCATAGCCCTACGTGACAAGCTTTCTCAAGCAGTCATTGATGCATTTTGGAAAAAGGAGATGAGCCCCTGGTCTAATGCACCCTCTTAAGAAACCCTATCTCAAAGACTGACTTTTAGTCATTACTTGGGTAGCACGCATATTCTGAATGAGCCATTTTAATCTAGATTAATTTCAAGATTTCAGTGAGATTATTCTAGATTTAAAAAGTTTATCTGTGCCCACCCCTAATATTTATGCATATACTCTAAATTATTCGAAAAAATTCACTTTTTTATCACATTATTTAATGGTTGTTTATTTTCAAAACGCCCAATCTTAACGTCTTCATGTTCTCTCGTGTTTCACCCTGGAATTACAAGAGGTTTGTTAATGTAATACAAGAGAACTGTTCAGTCAGATAGCTATTTGTTGTGAGAGTCGCGCGCTACGGTCATTCACGAAAGTACAATCCAGCCTTTACTCATAGCTCCCTAGCTCGCTGCCTGTCTGTTAGAGTTTTCCCCTGTAGACAAGAGGGTTGTTTTCCTGTGGGGAATGGGCCCTGACTGTTGTTTGGGCTTATGTGCCAAATGGCAGTTCGGAGTACCTGGCTGTCTTGGAGACTTTGGAGGGGATACTGGAAGGTGCCCCTTCTGGGGATTCCATTGTTCTGCTGGGGAATTCAATGCTCACATGGGCAATGATAGTAGGACCTGGAAGGGCATGATTGGGAGGAACGACCTCCCCGATCTACACCCAAGTGGTGTTAAGCTATGAGACTTCTGTACTTGTCACAGTCTGTCCATAACGAACACCGTGCACTGCACATAGCACCAGGATACCTTAGGCCGCAGTTTGATGATCGACTTTGTAGTGTCGTTGGACTTGCATCCATGTGTCTTGGATTGTCTTGGACATTCGGGTAAAGAGAGGAGCTGAGCTGTCAACCGATCACCACCTAGAAGGCAGGTGAGGAAGCCGGACAGACCTGACAGACCCAAACGTATTGTGAGGGTTTGCTGGGAATGTCTGGCAGAGGAACCTGTCAGAAAGACCTCTAACTCTCAGAGCTTTGATCACATCCTGAGGGAAGCCGGAGACATTGAGTCCGAGTGGGCTTTGTTCTGTGCCAAGGGGATTGCGGCTCTGACCATCATGGAGGCAAAAACAGTGTGGGAAGAGTTCAGTGAGGCCATGGAAAGTGACTTTCGATCGGCTCTGAGAACATTCTGGCAAACCGTCAGGCAACTCAGGTTCCCAACCAACACTGTATACATTGACGCTAGGCATCTGCTGATCTTGAATGGGGATGTCATCAGGCGGTGGAAGGAATACTTTGAGGATCTTCTCAATCCCACCACCACGCCTTTCATAGAGAAAGCAGAACTGGGGGACTTGGGTAAGAGTTCATCCATCACTCCAAGGTGGCCAGTTGTGAAACTCCTTGGCACAAAGGCTCTGGGGCTCTGAGATCTGCCCTGAGTTCTTTAAGATGGATATTGTGAGAATGTTCTGGCTGACACGCCTTTGCAACATCACATGGACATTGGGGCAGTGCCTCTGGACTGGCAGACCGGGATGGTGGTTCCCCTTTTTAAGAAAGGGGACTGGAGGGTGTGCTCCCACTATCAGGGAATCACACTCTTCAACCTCCCAGGTAAGATCTATGCAGTTATACTGGAGAAGAGAGTCCTGTCAGAAGGCGAATATTGGTTGGAATAGGAATCTCGGTTGGAGAGTTCTGTCATTGTCGTTGAACACTGGACCAGCTTTTCAGCCTAGCGAATGTCCTAGAGGGTGCATGAGAGTTTGCTCAACCAGTCCACATGTGTTTTGTGGATTTGGAGAAGTCATTCATGTCCCTCTGGGATTCCTCTGAGGGGTGCTCCAGGAGTATAGGGTACTGGGCCCACTGCTACAGGCTATCCAGTCCCTGTACAATTGGAGCACATGGTTCACATGGCCAACAGTAAGTCAGACTGGTTTCCAGTTGGGGTTGGACTCCGTCAGGGCTGCCCTTTGTCACTGATTCTGTTCATAACATTTATGGACAAAATTTCTCTCCGTAGCCAAGTGGCAGAGGGGGTTTGGTTTGGTGGCCTCAGGATTCCGCGTCTCCTTTTTACAGATGATGTGGTCCTGTTGGCATCATCAGGCCAGGATCTACAGCTCTTGCTGGATCATTTTGCACCCAAGTGTGAGACGGCCGGGATGAGAATCAGCATCTCTAAAACTTAAACCATGGTACTCGGTCAGACAAGGGTGGAGTGCCCTCTCTGGGTCGGGAGTGAGTCCTTGCCTCAAGTGAAGGAGTTTAAGTACCTCTGGTTCTTGTTCACGAGTGAGGGAAGGATGGAACGAGAGATTGACAGGCGGATAGGTGCTGCAGCTGCAGTGTTGCAGACGCTGGACCAGACTGTTGTGATGAAGAGAGAGCTGAGCTAAAAGGCAAAGCTCTCGATTTATTGGTCAATCTACGTTCTGATTCTTACCTATAGTCACAAGCTCTGGGTAGGGACCAAAAGAATGAGATCACGAATTGAAGTGGCTGAAATGGATTTTCTCTGCAGGGTGTCTGGCCTCTCCCTTATAAGACGCTTATAAGAGTCGCTGCTCCTCCACATAGAGAGGAGCCAGTTGAGCTGGTTCGGGCATCTGATCCAGATGCCCCCTGGGAAGACCCAGGACATGGTGGAGGGATTATATCGCTCGTCTGTCCTGGAAACACCCCCAGAAAAGCTGGAAAAGGTGGCCGGGGAGAGGGAGACTTGGGCCTCTTTGCTTAGGCTACTGCTCCATGACCTAGACCTGGATATGTGGTTGAAAATGGATGGATGGATGGATGGATGGATGATCAGAGACCAGAATTTTGACACAAATGTCAATGCAGTATAATCCTGTGTTTTGTCTCCTGTGTTCCAGCATGTGGTCCAGTGTGTGTTTGTGGCTATTAAGACCATTGGAAACATTGTATTGGTTACAATGCTCCTGGACTTCATGTTCGCCTGCATTGGAGTCCAGCTCTTCAAGGTAAGAAGCTCAGAAACCAGACCCAGTGAGGAGATAGCAGGTTTAGAGAGAATGCTGTAAATGTGCTATGAATATGCTGTCACAAAAAGCACAAACATTTATACTTTCATGCATTTTGTGACGGTTCTCTCGGTTTTCTCATTTCCCATAAATAAATTTCTGTTTCCTGTTGCTGTGATGTTGAGTGTCTGCTGTGATGTTGATAGTGTTTGCTATTGCTGTGATGTTGATAGTGTTTGGAGGCCTTGTGGTTTGACAGATTTTTTTGTTCACAGGGTAAATTCTATGCATGCACAGATCCACTCAAAATGACTGAAGCAGAATGTCAGTAAGTTCATCTCCTTCTGTCCTTCTCTTTTATTGTAGAGGGGGGTGTAACAAAGCCATACAATGAGAGATTAGAACAATAAGTATCTAGAGATCTGGTGTGAGATGATTTATAGCATAACAAATTTGGAATCTTGTTCTTACACTTAGTCAATAAGTTACAGTCATTCACTTTTAACATGGGTATTGAAACAGTTACCTCAGAATATACAATGACATTTTGAGTAACTGAATCAATACTAAAGGAATCGCTTTGCACACCACCTTAAAAGGATGATAACTTTTAAAAGATCACAATCTAAAAGATTGTGACGCTCGATGCAGGAGGAACGACGAATGTCAATTGTGGCACGTTAAACGTTTAATAACACTTGACAAACACGTGAAGCTCCGTGCGGAGTGCAAACAGTACATACACCTTTCACACAGGCACGAAACTTTAGACAAAGACGAGCACAAGACACCGCGTTAACGCACATTAAATAGGTGAATTACACAGACCCACGTGACCTCGAGACAAGGCACAGGTGTAACCACGAACACGCTCACAAACAACCCACACCCACGGAAGTACAAACATGGACATAACGACACGCAGGCGACGTAACGGCACGCCCACAGGGAAGGGTCCGGAGCTGTTCCGTAACAGAACCCCCCACCAGGGGCTCGCTACTCCCGGAGCGTCCCGCGTAGCGGGAGTGCCCTGAACAAACACCGACGGGCAGGTCCGGAGCGCTGGGTGTCGCTCCGGGCGCACCTGCGCCCTCTTGCCGTGATCGCGGCGCTTCTGCCGCTCCTCCGGGTGTTACCGGAGGACGTGTCCTTCGCCGCGCGCTGGCTGCTGTACGAGGCGGCGCTTTTGCCCCTCCTCTGGGTGCTACCGGAGGACGCGTCTTTCGCCGCGTGCTGGCTGCGGCACGATGCGGCGCTTTTGCCGCTCCTTGGAGAACCACCGGGAGGCTTGCCCCGCGCCGCGTACCGGGAGCTGTACGAGGCGCCTCTGCCGGCGCCCTGAAACCCCACTTCTGGCCGCCAGCGAAGCCAGCGCTTCCCCGCGCCTCTCGGGGTGGCGTCCTCTCGCCCCCTGACGTCTCCATCTCCTCCTCCTCCTGCGAGAGCTCCTGACCCAGTGACATCGGCTCCTCGGAGTTCGGGGAGCACGACCAGCTCATCTCACTCCCCTCCGAAGGCGCGCAGGGACCCTCCACTCTGACCGGGCGCCCCTTCTCCGACCTAACGGTCTTTTCGGGGCAGACAGAGAGGTCGTCGTCGTCTTCTTCCTCGCCGGAGTAGACAGTGGGTGTAGAACACTCTGACGGCGGAGGGCTGACGTCTCTCTCCTCTTTGCCGTAGTAGCCGGTGGGAGTAGAACACTCTGACGGCGGAGGGCTGACGTCTCTCTCCTCTTCGCCGTAGTAGACGGTGGGAGCTGAATACACGGACGGCGGAGGGCTGACGTCTCGTTCTTCCTCGCCGTAGTAAACGGTGGAAGTTGAACACTCTGACGGCGGAGGGCTGACGTCTCTCTCCTCCTCGCCGTAGCAGACGGTGGGAGCAGAATACACGGACGGCGTATAACTGGCCCCGTCGTCCACTTCTTCCTCTCCCGACTCGTCACTCCCCGAGTCGAGCTCGGGAGGTGTCGCGGCCACCATACCCGCGTACACCACCAGAGGGCCCCCTTCGCCCTCATCACCGCTTGCCGGGGGGGAGGACTCCCCTCTCAATGCACGGAGTCCCTCTCGCCACGCAGCTTCAAAGAAGGGGTCCCCTCTTAAATCCTCCTCAGGGTATGCCGGGGGTGGAGAGCGGTGCCTCTCCATCCACACCCTTCGTGCGGCCAGCCGAAATACTCCCGCCTCTTCTTCATCTCCGGCCATCGAAGCCTGACGCAGCAGGTCCTGCTGCTGCTTCACCCCTACTGGGACGGGGGTGTCGTGGTGGCGTGCGGGGGAAGAAGAGTGGTGGTGTTTCACCTTCCTCTTCCCCTTCTTGCACGCAGATGTGTAGCCTGGCATTTTTCGGCTCGTCTTTCTGTGACGCTCGATGCAGGAGGAACGACGAACGTCAATTGTGGCACGTTAAACGTTTAATAACACTTGACAAACACGTGAAGCTCCGTGCGGAGTGCAAACAGTACATACACCTTTCACACAGGCACGAAACTTTAGACAAAGACGAGCACAAGACACCGCGTTAACGCACATTAAATAGGTGAATTACACAGACCCACGTGACCTCGAGACAAGGCACAGGTGTAACCACGAACATGCTCACAAACAACCCACACCCACGGAAGTACAAACATGGACATAACGACACGCAGACGACGTAACGGCACGCCCACAGGGAAGGGTCCGAAACAAAGATTCTTTACCAAAAAATACCTTTCATACCAATCTTGCCTAAATATTGACCTCCTACCAACTGTAATTGCCCTATTATTCCATAATGTTGAAATATCATTTTCCAGAAATGAAGAAGTTTGTGGAAGTATGATAGTTTGTGGAAGTATGAGAAATGGAATATTTCAAAGTCACACATAATTCAATTCCTCCCAGCTTTGTAAAAATGGAACCAGCAATATGAAACCACATTGAATTTTGTTGCATAATAAAAGGTCTTTAGGCATTTATTCCTAAATGCACCAACCATAGCTTGAAGGTCCAATGTATTAATACCACCCTTGTCAATTAATGTAGGTCTTATTTTTCCAGAAAAACTGAAAAATAATAGAGTTGGCTTTCCTTATATTTTGTAGTGATATATACATGGAATTACATGGATAGACAACCTTGGAAATGCCATCTGCTTTAGTCAACAGATTTCTTCCAAAAATAGTCAAATCCCTTCTAAACTAACAGCTAAGCCTTTTTTCATATTTACAGTACTAAGTGGTTTGAGATGTTAACATCTCTTCTGAATACGTCCTTAGATACTAATATTCTACTAAATATTTAACATCTGACAGGCAAGAAGTATGAAAATAAAAAATAAACAATCACACCAGTCTCAGGGAAAAGGGGGGATTTAATGGATAAAGTGCACAAAACAAAACCTGTGACATACTCCAAATTAAGGGTACAATGAACAGCAGTCAAGTGGTACAAAGACAAGACATATATAGACAGACAAATGGTATCGGGGATCCTAATAGGCCCCACCCACTTGAGGGACAAAACGCAACACCAACAGGACAACATAAACTACTGCCGCTGCAGACGGATGTGGCCGGCAGGGGGTCTCCATATGGTGACAACTTCATTTTCAACCGTAATTGATTAAATGTTTTTATGCATACAATTATAAATGGGAAGAGCCTAAACCTGAAGCCTTGAAGAATAGCTAGACTGTATTAAGGGGGTCTTTTAACCATTAAATCATTTTAAGACAATGCAGTATGATCTTGTATTCTCAATCAAAAATGTTAATTCCTTGCAACAAATGACTATTATTGATTTGAAGGGCTAATACAAAACAGAGGAAGACAACCAAGTAAACGTGAATGTACGTAATGGAAAATATACACACTAACAGTAAACAGAACTACTTATAAGGACAGAACCTATACAACAACTTAAAATCAACAGGGAACAAAACGGACATAAGAATACAAATACTCGGGGTACTGAATGCAGGGAACACTCTGAACAGTAGACACGGGACACCGAATGAACAACACAAAACCGAAAGCATAAAAGCAGAACTAAACGTAAGGACTGGGAATAGGCAACGGGTAAACATTCAACGGAGAACGACAAACGAAACTAAGATGCTGGCGACAGAACTACGGAGCTACACGGCAGAAGAGAGGCATATAAGGATTATCATAGGACTAGGAAAGAACGAACCTGACCGGGGTGAAGGGGAAACGGTAAGAACTAACAAACAAACACCGAGAGACAGAGAAAGGAAAAGAGAGCCGGATACGGAGCACGAACGAGAACGCTGACAAGAATACAACAGAGAATAATAAGAGGCAGAGAAGAACAGAGAGAGCAGGGCTGGGCAAGGAGGTACTCACAACACAATGACCGACAATGAGGGATCAAACAGAGGGGATTAAATACACTGAAAGAGGGGAGAGAAACGAGACTCAGGTGGAAACACTGAGGACAGGGGCGTGACAGACAGAAGCAGGGTGTCCGCGGGGTTGTAAAAAGTATTAAAAGGTAGTAAATTCAGTTGGCCAAAATTAAGGCCATTAAAAAGTATTAAAAAGTATTAAGCTTCATCTGACGAGGTATTAAATTTTCGAACGCTCATCCAACTGCCTAGACATTTTTGAATTTGTGTTAAGTGCAGGCCTTTCTCCTAAAATTAATCAAATTAGATTTATTTACATGTTACTAGCAGTGATATCACGAGACGTGACCTGATGTTTGTCCGCACACGCGCCAGTCACCTAAATACCGGCTGGTTTGCCGCCAAACCTGTTAGCGAAACTCTGGGATTTAAACAGTCATGAAAATCTGTAACCTGTTTTGAAGTTGAAAAGGGTGACCTACGCGAATCGTTTAGATCCGTTTTTTTTTTTTTTGTGGTGCGGGAGTTCGGGAGATTTACATATATATATATATATATATATATATATATATATATATATATATATATATATATATATATATATATATATATAAATTATCATATTGACTTAATAAGCAAACAGAGCACTTCCAAAATTTCAATGGCACAGTTGGCCACCCAATATCAGAAACAGGTAGATTTGTCCCACCCAAAAATTAAACCACAGAAACTGTTTAAAAACGTTTTTTCTAAAAGCGCGGTTTGGCAGCGCTGTGTTTGTAGTTAGCAACTTGTCAGGTGCTCTCTGGGTCTCTCGCTTTCTTAAGGCTTGTGTTGAGATGTTCAGAAATATCCCGCACTCATAGCGTCACTGACCCGAGCTCTCGCCTCGCTGCAGCGGCAGGTAGTTTGCGCCAGCGTTAAACGTGAGGTCGGTGATAAGAGCAATGAATAGACAACCGTATGACCATATATATGACAATAAAATAGCTTTATTGTAATGTGCTGTTATGGTAACAGACTAGGAGGGTTTGGGTTAGCTAACGTTTATATTAACGCTTGTCAGAAAGCTCTCTGAAACGTAAAGTTACATTACTCTCTGGCCACGTCCCAAACTGCAGACTGCTACTACACTTAATGTGTAAAAAATAAAATATAATAAATAAAACAAATAAACAAACAAATAAATAAAAGGACACCATGATTTGAAGTGTTTTCAGTAGTGCAGTATGTAATGTTCCAGAGTGTGCTGTTTGGGGACACAGCCTTACTGTCTAACATTAATGTTAGTCTTGTCTATTCAGGAAACCTTAACATACTTTTTTTTTTGTCATTTCATTTCAGCATGCCACCAAAGAAAAAAATAAAACCACAGGACACAACACTCCTCTGAGTTTTTAAAAAAAGAGTGGAAATAGTTTAAGAGTTTAGAAATAATAATAATAATCATCATCAAACCTGTTGTTATATTATTTTAAATATTATGTATCCCCTTTTTAGGAGAGTACTGGTACAAAGATACAGTAACAGTGCATAAGCTGCAGAGATCATTCGTGCTTTGCCTTCAGAGGTACATGGATTATTTGGGCAAGTGGAAGCTCTGGCCAGGTTGCTTTTAGTAGTCCCTGTTTCATCCTCTGAGGCAGAGAAACGTTTTTGGGTTATATCTGAATATAATCCATACATTGCATGCATACTTTATTTAAAGTTTGTGGACAACAGTATCATGTTGTATTTTGTTTATTATTTGCAATTTACTGTAATTCCACAAATGTTCTATGTCACTATACATACAGTGATTAACTACCTTACCTACAGTGGAATCAGTTTATATAATTATTTTAGAGGATAGGGTGGGCTTTGATTTGATAGCAAATGTTTCATCGTCCCCCATGTCAAACCCGCTCCTAACGTCCTTGCGTAATGGTAATCGCCGTATCCCCATGCCATCACCTGTCATCACCCGGCCTTCTCACCTTTTTAACCCCTGACCAATTTTCATACCTGTTTTAAGACTGGTTTAGGCCAGTTTTAGGCTAGTGGTTAGCAACAACCGAGAGGCCACTTCAGTCGCCGCTTTGTCATGCTGGTATTAAAAAATATTTTGTAGGTATTAAAAAGGTATTAAAAAGGTATTAAATTCAACTTAAGAATCTCTGTATATACCCTGAGAAGGAAAACCAAGGAAACGAGAAAACAAGGCGGGACACGACACGGGACTGGGAAGGAGGGTGGAGCTGGACGTAACACTTGTCATATGTGTTCTCCTCTTCAGCTCACCCCACAGGTTTTCTATTAGGTTGAGGTTTGGGGACTGAGATGGTCATGAGAGGAGCTTTATTTTGTGCCTTGTGAACTATTTTTGGGTAGATTTGGCCACATGTTTAGGGTAATTAACTTGCTGAAAGACCCAGTGACGACCCATCTTCAGCTTTTGGGCAGAGGCGACCAGATTCTGATTCAAAATGTCCTGATATTTCAAAGAGTTCATGATTCCATGTATCCTTACAAAGTTCCCAGTTCCTTTGGAGGAGAAACATCATCACCGATCCTCCCTGATTTATGAAGGTCATCACACATATGCTTTACTTGAGTAATGTGTTCTCTTGTCTTTCCCATGTTTAAGCGTGAATAAGAGAAATCTCTTACCTCTGTATAATGCCATATTTATACCCCAGGGATACAGAAAGTGATTACTTACTAATTAAAGGTTCCTAGATACTTTGATCTTTGTTAGTGAATTGACCACCAGCAGAATGGTCTTGCCAATACAGTCATTGTGAGGGTTTTTATTGCCTTTCTCATACTTTTTTGGATGGTGAGGTTTGATTGAAGTGTGTGCCTGGTTGATTTTTTCAGCCTTAGACATCTGCTCATAAATTTCAAAGTTTGTAACTTCACTGTTTCCATTGTTGTTCGCTCTGGGGAGAGTGGCCAGATCATAGCCGTGGTCATCCATTTTAACTTGTTTCTTAAAGTTGACAAAAAAAACTTGTGTAGTTGTATTTGTCGCAAAAAAAAAAAAAAAAAACACCAGGGTTCCCAAAGCTTTCAATTAACACGCTGTGTGAAGCAAAATGTGCACAAATTTGTAGTCAAGCACCATTTACACTGGAGCCTGCAAAATGCAACTGCTTACTCTGCCATGTTCTCATGTTGTGATGTTTAGTGGTGTTGGAATGATAATTCTCTTACTCTACATCACCTCTCTCAGGGGCAACTTCATCAAGTATGAGGAGAAGGCGCTACACGACATGGTGATCCGCCGCCGAGAGTGGACCAACAGCGACCTCAACTTTGACAATGTGCTGAGTGGCATGCTGGCGCTCTTCACTGTGTCCACATTCGAGGGCTGGCCCAAGTACTGCCTACATACTCCCATCAAATACCCCCCTCACACATCACATCTTTGCCCCCTCGCATATCAGATACCCCCACCTCAAACTTCAGCATACCTGGACTCTGTACACCTTTTTCATCTATATTCTACAGGAATGTGTATGAACGTGTTTTTTCATCACTGCTGTGTGTGTAGGCTGCTGTATAAAGCCATTGACTCCAGCATGGAAGATGTTGGCCCTGTGTACAACAACCGCACTGAGATCTCCATCTTCTTCATCGTCTACCTTATCCTCATCGCCTTCTTCATGATGAATATCTTCGTCGGCTTCGTCATTGTCACCTTCCAGGAGCAGGGAGAGCAGGAGTACAAGAACTGTGAACTGGACAAGAACCAGGTAGATGCACCACCCAGCTACACAGGTACAGCCCCTACCTGCACACGTACACCACCCAGCTACACAGGTACAGCCCCTACCTGCACACGTACACCACCCAGCTACACAGGTACAGCCCCTACCTGCACACGTACACCACCCAGCTACACAGGTACAGCCCCTACCTGCACACGTACACCACCCAGCTCTTCAGGTACAACACATCCACCCACCCAGATGTAGCCCTGGTTCACTTTAGGTTGGCTGTATTGAAACAGCATGTTTAACTATGGAAAGTAGTGTGACAGAATTCAGGCTTTATCTCTACATACATGTGTACTGTAGGTACATGTGTGTTTGTGTCCTCTCTCCAGCGCCAGTGTGTGCAGTACGCTTTGAAAGCTCGTCCACTGCGATGCTACATTCCCAAGAACCCCTACCAGTACCAGGTGTGGTACATAGTCACGTCCTGCTACTTCGAGTACCTCATGTTCCTCCTCATCATGCTCAACACCATGTGCCTGGGCATGCAGGTATGGCCACGCCTCCTGTCTATTACCACGCCCCTTTTCTGTTACCATGCCATGTCTGTTGCTGCGCCTCTTCTGCATGTAAAAAAATCAGCCGTGCTCATAAGACTTCTACATCAACACCATCTTATTTTCTGAATGCCCAGAATATTGTTGGCTCACTTCCTCTATGGTCTACTGTTCTGTTGTATATTATTTGTTCTCTTCCAGCACTGTAACCAGTCGGAGCACATCACGCACCTGTCGGACATGCTGAACGTGATTTTCACCGTGCTCTTTACTGGAGAGTTGATTCTTAAGCTAGGAGCCTTTAAGGCCAAGGTCAGGTCACTGTACTGTCTGTGATGCCTCAGAGAAAATGAAATAGATTTTTTCAATGCACATATGTCAGCTAATGTAAGGATACTTTATAAAAATTTATTCCTCTTTATTTTCCAGGGCTATTTTGGGGATCCCTGGAATGTGTTTGACTTTGTCATCGTTGTGGGCAGCATTGTTGATGTCATTCTGAGTGAAATTGATGTATGTATCATTCATGAATCTTTTAGTACTACCTGCAGGTTAATATAAGAGCTTCACATAGACACCACTATGTTGACTGTTTGGACTGTATCTATCCCATGATTTGCCAGCGGCACTCTAGCCACGCCCCCCTGCCAGCCGTCCTCTTCAACTCTAGCTCACCTGAGACGGTCAGTACCTGTACCTGTCTCCCTTGGCTCTGCCCTCAGCCCCACCCACCACTACTGTGTGGTGCGCAGCTGTCAATCATTTAAATCACCCGCCAGCACTGTTCCAGCTCTGCCTGTTTTCTGACCACGCCTCCTCCCATACACCTGTGTTTTGACCACGCCTCCTCCCATACAGCTGTGTTCTGTCACACCTGCAGTCATGCCTTCACCTGGCTTTCATTTCTGTTACAACAGCAGCGTAGTCACTTTATGCTGTAGTCTCATGTGGGATGATTCTTTACTCAGACAGATTATTGAGAACAATTTAATGAAGTTAATTCAGACTGAGCTTTGTAATGGAGAAGAAAGCTTCACAACGTCCGCTGTGTTATCCATTTGATCAGAAACTCTTTTCTCTGGTGATCATTTTTCTTTGTATTTGTCTCCCATATTCATTCCTCCGTGCACACACTCTGCATACGGCATACACACACACACATGCAGTCACATGTGAACTAACTCTTCTTCCTACATCCCTCTCTTTATTCCTCCCTCCCTTTATCTCTCTCTCCACCCCTCCCTCCTTCTCTTTCCTTTCTTTCTTTCTCTTTGCCTTTATTTCTTTTCTCTATATACCCTATATTGCTATCGCTGTGTTCCCACATTCCCACATCTCCTTTCTCTTCTTCATCTCTCTCCCACCCACCCCCCACCCCCCTCAATCTCTTTCTCTCTCTCTTTCTCTCCCTCCTGCTGCAGGCTGCCATGGCTGCCCAGGGAGGACTCTACTGTCTGACTGGTTGTGCGGTAACTGTTGCTTAGCGCAGCCTGTTGTTACACTTAGTTACGGTGCTAATTGTAGTGTACCTTAGATTTGCTGTGTGGTTGGCCTGGGCATGGTATGGTATGTGGTGTTACCTTCAGAAGTGTTTTAGATCAGATTTCCTCCTGAACCTGCATGTTATTGCCTGTAATGTTTAGTTGAGAGTCTAGAAGTGACATTTGGTCATGGGCCATGGTGATTATATACGTTCCATCTCCCAGCCCCGTCGACAGGGGGGGACAACCGGGTCTGTTGTCCCGGGCCCTAGGGCCAGGGGGGGCCATCAAAGAGCCCAGCAATTTATTTTTTATTTAAAGTCTATAATTTTTAAATAATCTTGAAATCTTTCATTAATATAAAATTATGTACTCATAATAAGCTCAATGGCTCAATATATGTTTTTTACCTATCTGCATATTTTCCATTAAGTGCATACACCCCCGCCTCCCACTGGAAAATGGTTTGATCCAGCACCGACCGTAGCCGGCTGGTACTGGCCCAACAGCGGGAAATACAGTGGTGGATAGTTAAAGTAAATACAGAAATCTGGAGCGCAGAAAAGAAAGGAAAAACATTTACCTGACGAATTTTAATGTTGCATTGTGTTCCAGGTTTGAAAAGTGCTGGAATTTAGGCTAAAGTACTTGAAAAGGCTTGAAATTGTAACTACTTTGTTTCACAACAAATAGCTGTCTGACTGAACAGTTCTCGTGAAGACATTAAGATTGGGCGTTTTGAAAATAAACAACCATTAAATAATGTGATAAAAAGCGAATTATTTCGAATCATTTCGAGTATATGTATAAATATTTAACTTAATTAAGTTTAACGTGCTGGAAAATATTGAAATGGACCTTTAAAGTGACGTACACGTGCTTGAATTCTACCTTGTAAAGGTGTATGAACCCTACAAACATGACTTTGTTCATGGCGCTGAAGCGCGACTCGCGCGAAGTTACAAAATTCGAGAGGTGCACGACCTTGCGAACCGACAGCGCGCGAGGCATTACGTCATTTTCGCGCGAACCCTCGCGCCGCTGGCGATGCGTCAAGTATAAACCAGTCAGCTGTCAGAAACAGCTTTGATATGTGGCTATATTATATACTGTAATATGGGGGGGGCACATGAAACTTTCTTGTCCCGGGCCCCTGCAAGACTGTCAACGGGCCTGCCATCTCCAATCAGAAATGTCTCAGAGTTTTAGAGTTAGATATGCAGGCAGTGCTTAAGTAATTGCAAATTGGGCCCAATTTTGTGTTTTGGGATTGGTAAAACTGCTAATCACCCTTTAATGATACATGCTAACACAGATCCTGCCATTTAGATCAGATTCCTAATTATTTGTATATTGAATAAAAGTGAGTGTGAATGAGTGAAAGCAGTCATAGATGTGTTTGTGTTTCTGTCCTCAGGAGGTAAACCCAATGCAAGCCATAGCTGTAAGTACTGATGTACACATCTATGTTCTGATTCTACGGTCTATTTCTGTGTATATGTGTGTGTGCATGTGTTATATATGTGTGAATGTAACTTATGAGAGTGTGTTTGTGGGTTTGTGTGTGTAACTTATGAGAGTCTGTGTTTGTGGGTTTGTGCAGGACACTGAGAATATGAGTGTGTCTATCACGCTTTTCCGGCTTTTCCGGGTGATGCGTCTGGTGAAACTTCTCAATCGTTTTGAGGGGATTCGGAACCTCCTGTGGACCTTCATCAAGTCCTTCCAGGTCAGATGTGTGAATAGGCCAGTATTTACAGGAATACCAGTATTTACAGAGGTACCAAAATCTCACAGAAAGCATCATTCATAGGAAGACCAGAGTACTGTACCTGCTTTTATCATGTCTATCATGTTTATCACACACACCCCTGGGGACTGTAACCCTCTTAAACTGACACACACCACTATGGACTGGAACTCTCTTAAACTAACACACACCGCCACTGTGGACTGTAACTGCCTTAAACTAACACACACCACCACAGTGGACTGTAACCCTCTTAAACTAACACACACCGCCACTGTGGACTGTAACCGCCTTTAACTAACACACACCACCACAGTGGACTGTAACCCTCTTAAACTAACACACAGCACTGGTTAAAGTACCACCTTCACCTTCAACATTATTTTGTGTTCATGGTCATATGATGTTTGAATGCATATTATTCACTATTCTTTTTTCTCTGTGTGTGTGTATGTGTGTGTGTGTGTGTGTGTGTGTGTGTGTGTGTGTGTGTGTGTTTGTGTAGGCTCTGCCATATGTGGCGTTGCTAATTGTCATGCTTTTCTTCATCTACGCTGTCATTGGCATGCAGGTGAGACCAAACACACAAGCTCACACACTCACACACACACGCACACATATACACACACACAAACTCACATACACATTCTCACACACTCATACACACAAATTCACATACTCACACTCACACATGCTCATATACACACTCACCCATGCTCACATACTCACAAATACTTACAAACTCACCCATGCTCACATACTCACAAATACGTACACACTCACCCATGCTCACATACTCACATAATTGCCAAAAATGAAGTGAAAGCATCTGTTGTCTTATAGAAAGAAATTGTGCTATGTCTGTCCCCTATAGGTATTTGGGAAAATTGCACTAATTGATGGAACAGTCATCAATCGCAACAACAACTTCCAGACGTTTCCCCAGGCTGTTCTAGTATTGTTCAGGTAAGTTCCCATTTATTCATCACCTCTCACCTAACCAAATACACCTTGTCCATGTGTGTGTGTGTGTGCGTGCATGCGTGCGTGCGTGCGTGTGTTTGTTTGTTTGTTTGTACAGGTGTTTAAGTTCACTGATGTTGTGCAGAGCTCACCTGAGTGTATTTGTCTGTGTGTGTGTGTGGGTGTGTGTGTGTGTGTGTGTGTGTGTGTGTGTGTGTGTGTGTGTGTGTGTGTGTGTGTGTGTGTGTGTGTGTGTGTGTGTGTGCGCGCGCACAGGTGTGCCACAGGTGAAGCATGGCAAGAGGTGATGTTGGGATGTCTGTACGGCCAGCGCTGTGATCCCAAGTCCGACTACCTGCCGGGGGAGGAGTACACCTGTGGCTCAGGCATTGCCGTCCTCTATTTCATGAGCTTCTACATGCTCTGTGCTTTCTTGGTGAATGCTATACCAACATACAAACGTATAGACACAAAACACACAGACACACACCCTAGAAATATACAATACACTCCTCACACACATCTACCCTACACACATGCAGACACACAGAGGACTCATTTTGTGTGCACTCCTGTTAGATCATTAACCTGTTTGT
Organism: Brachyhypopomus gauderio; assembly: GCF_052324685.1. Classification (NCBI taxonomy): domain Eukaryota; kingdom Metazoa; phylum Chordata; class Actinopteri; order Gymnotiformes; family Hypopomidae; genus Brachyhypopomus; species Brachyhypopomus gauderio. Next base: position 20,473,233 of record NC_135211.1, on the reverse strand, counting down.
GGCGGTCATCATGGACAACTTTGACTATCTAACTCGTGATTGGTCCATCCTTGGCCCGCATCATCTTGATGAATTTAAGAAGATCTGGGCGGAGTATGACCCTGAGGCCACGTGAGTAAACAACCAATCAGCTGACAACTTTCATGTGGAGGTGCTACAGCATTTAAGAGGGTCCTGATCCCAGTTCAGGGAAATCGTCACATTTTTGTCTTAGTCTAAACTTTAATATTCAAACCATTCATGAACGGGTGTAGGTGTGTTAGATCAGGACAAGCACCAAACAGGAGCAGTACAGGAGGAGCTGGCATATGTGCTAATAAAGAGCTACAATGTCCTAATTGAGAGCTGTAATGTCTGTGTTCTCATGTGCTAATAAATAAATTTTATGTCCTAATCAAGAGCTGTAATGTGCAATCAAAGAGATGTAATGTCTGTGTTCTCCCCCAGAGGGCGCATTAAACACCTGGACGTAGTGACTCTACTGCGGAGGATCCAGCCCCCACTAGGGTTTGGCAAGTTCTGCCCCCATCGTGTTGCCTGCAAGGTAGCACACACACACACACACACACACACACACACACGTTCAAATTCAACCTACATAAATGTTTATAAATATAATACTTGTAATTAAATCCTACCCCACTGCATGTTTGATTGTGTGTGTGTGTGTGTGTGTGTGTGTGTGTGTGTGTGTGGGGGGGGTCATGTGGCTACAGAGACTGATCTCCATGAACATGCCTCTGAATAGTGATGGAACGGTCACCTTCAATGCGACACTATTTGCGCTAGTTCGAACCGCACTCAGAATCAAAACAGAAGGTATACACATACACAATCCTGCACGCCTGTATAACTCCTGCACACCTGTATGACTGTGTGGACACAGACAGACTACATTTAACTTATAGAGATATTCAAAACATAATGTTACCGCCACTATCTCACACACTTAGAGTTTTTTTCAAGCAAAGTTTTTATAAGCATAAATTCATATTCATCCCGATTCTGCATTGGCCAGGTAACTTCCAGCAAGCCAATGAGGAGCTGCGAGCCATTATAAAGAAAATCTGGAAGCGAACCAGTATGAAGCTTCTGGACCAGGTCATCCCACCCATCGGAGGTCAGTATGTGATGTCATCGCCAGGGCACTGGCCCTTGGGGCTGTGTCAGCAGATGTGTGGGTTGCTCATATAATCACGTGTTTCAGATGATGAGGTGACGGTTGGGAAGTTCTATGCCACATTCCTCATCCAGGAGCACTTCAGAAAGTTTATGAAGCGACAGGAGGAATATTATGGCTACCGGCCAGCCAAGAAGAAAACCACCAACGAGATCCAGGTGAGACCTCCAGACAATTCTTCTTCTCACTCATCACAGTCCACTTGGACCTCTAAAACCCTCCTCTCAATCCTGCCCCATCTCGTGGTCCCACCCCCTTCCCTTGGCCCCACCCACTCACCCTGGCCCCACCCACTACCACCTTCCAACACAGGCTGGTCTGCGCAGCATCGAAGAGGAGGCAGCTCCAGAGCTGCAGAGGGCGATCTCCGGGGACCTGCTGAATGAAGACGACATGGACAGAGCTACGGATGATGAGGACGCCGTCTTCAGGGTTTGTGAGAGAGACAAACTCCAAACGTCCTGCACTCACACTTACTGTGAACACAGTGGCCACTATGGTCAACCTACAGAACGTCAAATAACCTTCTGCCTTCAGGCTGACACTGTAGAGCTGTAAATAAACAGTCTGTCTCTGTGTCTGTCTCTGCGTCTTTCTCTGCGTCTGTCTCCGTGTCTGTCTCTGCGTCTGTCTCTGTGTTTGTCTCTGTGTCTGTCTCTGCGTTTGTCTCTGTGTCTGTCTCTGCGTCTTTCCCTGTGTCTGTCTCTGTGTTTGTCTCTGTGTTTGTCTCTGCGTTTGTCTCTGTGTCTGTCTCTGCATTTGTCTCTGTGTCTGTCTCTGTGTCCCACCAGCGTGCAGGTGGACTGTTCGGGAACCATGTCGACCCATTCACCCTACGGCGGGGAAGTCCTATGCCTACTCAGGTGACCAGCCAGCGCCCCCTACAGGTCACCGACAGCAGGCCAGAGGATGCTGTGCTCAGTTCTCCCTCTTACTTTGCCTACCTCCCCAACACAGACAACTACAACACAAACAACAACAATTTCATGCAACGGTGAGAGTAAGCAGAGCATGCTTTCATGTCTAGGTGTGTGTATGAGTATTGCACACTGGGAAGTCTGGTAAACTATGAAAGTTCTATAGTAAATGCATTGCTTTCCAGGTTTTCCTATGAGGATGGTGACTGCATCCAGACAAGCCTTGCTTCACCCTTCACAACCGAACTCCATTTCCCAGCATGCAGCAGGCAGACAGCAGAGGGTCCAGTGAATGCTGCAGACCTGTTAATCCAAGAGGTGAAATCAGTGTTAAGGCAGTGCCACACCCCAAAACTATAGGCACACACCACACCTCAGATACACAACACACTACAAACACCACACCTCAGATACACAACACACTACAAACACCACACCTCAGACACACAACACACTACAAACACCACACCTCAGACACACAACACACTAAACACCACACCTCAGACACACAACACACTACAAACACCACACCTCAGACACACAACACACTAAACACCACATCTCAGACACGCAACACATTACAAACACCACACCTCAGACACACAACATACTACAAAAACCACACCTCAGACACTCAACACGCTAGACACAGAACATATCACACAATATACTAGACATATTACACTATAGCTCACAACACACTGCTCACTCATGCCATTGCAAGCCCCCTTCATACACACTCCCTCCTAACAGAATGCTCTAGTTTAACATACTTATTCTATCATTATGTATGAACAGGTCAGAAAAACCTCACAAATAGCTTTTTTTTGCATTTAACACATTTATTCGTTTTGACTTCACTTTGTATTGCATGCAGTGCCTTTACGTGGACTCCATCACCTTTGCTGTTTGCAGGTGCTGACAGCAGGGGGCGTGTCTGCTCTGGCCTCAGACTGTGGCTTTGTGAGTGTGACAAAGTCAGAGCTGGCCGCAGCACTATCAATGAACACCAACCAGCTGGATCTCAAAGCAGCTTCCATTCTAAACAAGCGTGCAAGGGGAGGAACTAAGACCTTAGCCACACCCTCTCCCATGTGCGACAGCACACACAGCCTGGCGTAAACCCAGAATTAATGTCAACTATTTATATATTTCAATGAAATGATATATGCCATCCCATCATTCATCAGTGGGTGACTGGCTGTAGGAGGTATTTGACTTCAGTTCCTCAGTTGCCATTAGAGACTGGGCTGATCATTACACTGGCAGCATTTCTTATACAACTCAATTTTCACACATGCATCACAAATGAGGAACACCAAAACAGCATTAGAACATTTTAATGCTAAACCTACAAAACACTAAATAGATTAGTCCTCAACAGATTAGCCCTAAACAGATTAGTCCTCAACAGATTAGCCCTAAATAGATTAGTCCTCAACAGATTAGCCCTAAACAGATTAGTCCTCAACAGATTAGCCCTAAAAAGATTTTTAGCTTATGCAAAATGCACAAAAGAGGGGTTTTGCATAAAATCTGGTGTTGAGGTATTCGTCGTGGAACTGTGTTAAATGAGCCGGTGTTTTGATGTTTTGTTGTCATATACAAGTAAAACTGTGAGTGCTGCCTGTCTTCCTGCTGGGATATGTGAACGTAGCAGTACAATGGAACAATACAGTGAAAAGTACCTTTAACAACACTGTGGAATATGCAGGAGACTCAGCGGTTCACCACTTCATCGCCACCTTGTGGACCTAAATGCAGTGCTGGGCTACACTGTAGGGGTACTCTGGCCCTGAGTGCACAGACTGAGAGAAGCCCTACTGAATCAACAAATTAGGTTCAATTTGTTTTTCACAAACATATTGTCTGCTTGCATATATGTAAAAAGTTTGAAAATTTGTACTCGTTACCTTTTTAAAAGGTAATAATGTCCAATGGGACTGGATTTCTATTCACTAAGGAATCAAAAGAATTATGACATTTTGCACTTAAATCACTTTCTGTTGGCTAAAATGCAATTAAGTGATGTCCTTTACCTGATTTTTTAAAATCATCTTGCCCTCTTTGACCTGATCAAATATCAAGGCCTCATTCACAGAAAATATTTTGCTCAATGTGTGAAGAACTGTGGGCAAATGCTCAAGGTAGTAATTCTATAGCTCAGCTGTGCGCTGTAGTGCTGTATGTTGTTCTTGTATGTGACAAAAGCATACGGTATTTAGGACACCTAGCCCAAGAAAGATAAAGACAGAATGATCTTTGTGTATGTGTTTGAATGATCGATTTTGCATCTTTATTATGGTTTAACCTAGTCACAGATGTATAGAATTCAAATTTGCCATGTAACACTGAAAACAGAAAAAGTTATGGTTCTTTTTATGTTTTCAAATGCCAGGTTTGAAGGATGTAATGAAGCCTGTGGCAATCCGATTAGAGAAATGATGATAGGAAAAAACCACAATCAGTCAGACTCACCCAGATCACAACCAGAGAGGATCACCATGAAATACACTTTAAGTCCTATCCTCAAACCACCAGAGAACATTCTGATCTGTCAAATATTTTTCTTTCTTTCATAACTGTAGATATACATGTAATTCAGAATGTTTTAATTCAACTCGAGTAATACAAGAATACGTGTGTAAAAAATGTATCCACATAAAAACAACAAAAAAAAAATCATAAAAGTAATGATCTGAAGATTTATGTCTGTTTAATGTTGATATTGAAGGGGAAATCGAACTGTGTCTGATTGCGCCATGTGTGTGTGTGTGTGTGTGTGTGTGTGTGTGTGTGTGTGTGTGTATGACAGCGTGTGTGGAATGTCCTGGAGCTTAGACAGGGAGAGCTCAGGACACTGTCCTGAGTCTCGCTCGTCCCTGTGCTCAACCGGAAACAACAGCAGCACCTCCGGTGGCTGAGATACTCAAAGCACAAGAAAAGGACTGGTATTGATCTTAAAGGACTGATCTTTAAAGACTGGTATTGATCATTAAGCACTGGAATTGATCTTAAAGGACTGATCTTTAAAGACTGGTATTGATCATTAAGCACTGGTATTGATCTTAAAGGACTGATCTTTAAGGACTGGTAAAACAAAACAAGCATTCATTCTATTTAAAAGCACAACATGGTTTCCCACAGGTCTTCACATGTGAGCCATGTGACACCCAGCATGGGTGATGTGTATAAAAGAAAAGCGTGTAAGACACACTGTGACATAATGAATCTGAATCACGAATATGTGCTTTTAAAAAGCATTGTACCACATCCACCTCAGCATAGGTACCTTCTGATCACTGCAACAATATAAAACCATTGACCAACTAATACATTACACTTATGACAAACTAATACACTTATGACAAACTTCAGAATATGAGAACACTGAAAGTCCCTCTACAGAGATCATCCACTTCAGTTCTATTCTGTCGTCAACATTTAAAGAAAACAGAGAAAAAGCAACAAAACAAACATCAGACAGAGAAATGAAACTAAAAGTCTGACGGGGCGATGGACGTCTGACAGGCCCAAGCAGAAAGTCCGCTGGGCATGTCTGGGTCCACCAGAACCACCCCACCCAACCTGAGAATTCACTGGGCAGAACCTTTGTTATACCAGAAGGTAAACCGCCCAAAAATAACAAAATAATTACATAAGTAAACAAATAGCAAAAAATACAAGCTATAAATATATTTATATATTACCATTTCCACAAAGCATGTAAAAGAAAAGCTTATACTTGAAACATGAATGTTGAAATAGATCCTAGGATACAGCCACTGAGAATCTTTGGGTAAAATCAAGCAAATTCTATTTTTCCAATACATTTGCGAGTAATAAGATAACGAGACAAAACTGAGATGTGTTCAGGGATGAGAACAGTTCATACAATTTAACAGTGAAACAGCACCTGAAGCAGATTGGGCTTCCTGCAGGGGCTGCGTGAAGGAATATGTGTGAAATGTGAAGTGACAAAGGTTTAAGTGCTGTGTGTACGGGGAGTGGAGAGTGGTGGAGGGTGTTTGGGTGGTGTAAGGTGGTGTAAGGTGTCCAGGGCAGGGCGGTGGTGTAGTGTAATGCAGAATGTTCAGGATGTGAGACAGAATGTTCAGAATGTGAGACAGACTGTTCAGGACGTGAGACAGATCCTTGGGCAGTGAGTGTTCTTCATTAGGACCTGAGTTGGCACGCCCCAGTGAAGACAGATGGCTGTGTGCTGGTGTAGAGAAGTGGCAGGGTGACCCTCATCTTTGCAGATAGGATGGAGGAGGGTGGAGGAGGGTAGAGGTGGGTGGAGGAGGGTAGAGGTGGGTGGAGGGGCTGTGGGATTAGGCCAGGGCATGAATGCTGGACTCATCTTTTTCCTGCTTTCATGTATGAAGGTATGGCCCCCCGCGCTGTCAGGCCCTCAAACCGTTTGTATGTGTAGTTGATGAAGACCCAGTCTTTATTCTTCAAGTCCCCATCCGCATGGCTACTGGCCACAGCAGACACAGCTGAGGAGACAGAAACAGGACACGAGGACATACGTACTGCTGCATACCTCATTAGGACTTTCAGAGAGTCAAATGTCCAAAATATTAGTACAGTGATGCAGAGAATGATTACAGTGTTGTAAGGAACGGTTGCAGTGCAGTGTGGAATAACGGAATTGCAGTGGAGAGCAATCGCAGTGGAGAACAAGCAATCGCTGTGGAGGAATCACTGAGGAATACGACGTGCTCATAAATACAGTGTGCTTAGGAATACCATGTGCTCAGGACAGGGTTCGTACGGTCATGAAAAACCTGGAAAAGTTATGGAATTTGAAAATAGCAATTTCCAGGCCTGGATAAGTTTTGGAAAAACTAAAAATACTCAAATGTTTTGGAAAAGTCATGGAAATTTGCTTGACACAATAAATATATGTCGATAACCGGAAGAAAAAATAAACATATATAATATAGCCATGTTTTTTCTTTGTGCGGACCACTAACGTAACTTCACAGGTTAGTTCGCTACGTTAGCGTTGGACTCCAAGCGGAGCTGTAGATTGTACTTTGATGACGTGTAAATCAGCGTAATGCTGATAAATGCCGATTCAACTATGGCTGCTTCAGTTGGACAAATACAAGCTATGGCTTGAGAAAGACAAGGACACGGGGCATGCAAAATGTGCACTGTGTGGTTAACCAACTTGTTAACGTTGGGGTTAGAGACTGAAAAGTCCGACGCAAAGCAGTTTTCGTCGTTAAGCGCGAACCTAGATTTAGACACGCCTTGATCGTAAACACAGAATAGAAAAAAACTAACAATGTTCTCGTGCGTACAGCGTGAGAAAGAGCGACCGCGTTGCCGAGATGGGCTGCGGTGGAGGCTGTGCTGCTTCAGCTTATCGTACACAACACTACACAACACAACACTCCACTACACTCCACAACACTCCACAGTGCTGCCACTGCACCTCCACGCACCGCGCGAAATTAAGAAAAGTCGGTCGTAACTCCGTCCGTCGTTAACCAGACCCGTCGGTAAGCGGGAACTCACCGGCTTTTAGCCCGGATACGGCTTATAGCTACAACATTTTCCATAAAAAAAAACTTAGATGCGGCTTATATTGATATTGAAAATACGGTAAATGTTTATTTTTTCAATTAAACCATGTGTCTTTTCATTAATTGATTATATACTGTGGAATTTTAGCCTGGATTTTTTCTTATTTTTCGTGTCTACACATATGTTTAGAGAATGTACAGTCATTGAAATTTGTCTGAAAGTCATGGAAAAGTCATGGAAATTAGTTGTCAAAAAAGTGTATGAACCCTGTCAGGAATACTGTGTGTTTAGGAATTCAGAGGAATGCTGCTTGACTCTCACCAGCAGGCTGCAGGATGTCTGACTCAGGGAACTCGTCGAAATTGGATGTGTCATCAATGCTTTTGATCTCAATTGGAATGGCCGCTGGTCTCTCCCTGCACACAAAAACATAACATGATTTTAGATAACGAGTCTAATAGTGCTCCAGAAAATGCTCCAGAAAAAACAAAGAGAGCTATTACAAAATAGTTTTAGATAATACTAGCAATACAGATTTCTGATGGCTAAAAGCAACAGGACAGATTTGATGTTTGAACCTTATATGGTCATAATCCACACCCTCGAAGAACGGGTTCCTTTTGATTTCCTCTACACCTGTAGCTCCAATGCGATGGTCTGCTTCACAGCAAAACCTGCAAACACACACACACACACACACACATGCCCACACATACATACATATACGCACATATGCATACAAACACACACACACACACACTTAGCCTATCTGGCTTGTCCCATTCTGACTAACTCAAGTGGCTCAATTTACATTTCACAGCATTTAGCAGACGTTCTTACAGACTGAGACAGTATATGTACATGAAAGCCATGACTATGGTGCTATTAATGTTCTCTACCTGCTCTGTTAGGGGAGTTATAGGAACACAATCAGTATATGAAGCACATTCAGAACACATTGCATTGCATGAGCTGTATAGCTTGGGTGAAATGTTTGAGGAAGGGGAGGTGTTTGGTTTAGCTGAGGGGAGGTTCTTAGTGTAGTTAGAGGGGAGGTGTTTGGTTTAGGTGAGGGGAGGTGTTTGGTTTAGCTTATGGGAGGTTCTTAGTGTAGAGGGAGGTGTTTGGTTTAGTTGAGGGGAGGTTCTTAGTGTAGTTAGAGGGGAGGTGTTTGGTATATTTGAGCCCGGCTCTAACCTGAGGATGAGGTGTTTGGCTCTGTCAGAGATGGGCACCTCAGGGGGAAACACCAGCGTCTCCTTCCAGTTCATCACTTTTTTGTATGTCTCCTGTGGGGTATCGGAGCAGAATGGGGGATAACCTGCCACGTAAACACACAAAACACAATCCAGACACAACATAAATACCAGGAAAAACCGCATAAACACATATGGTATTGTAACATTCTCACCAAACACAACAACACAACTACACAAAACCAAACACAACAAAATCACCACAACATATAAAGAACACAAAATAAAAAATGACTACATAAACATGACCATAAGTTCATACAACACACCAACATCACAGAAAACACTGCGTCATTTACATGTGCTGGGTCTGCTCTAACAACCCTGAAGAAATATTGGAGAGTCAATGAGTATGTGGTCAAGGAAGGACTTTGAGGAGTATGTGGTCCAGGAGGGACTTTGAGGAGTATGTGGTCCAGGAGGAACTTTGAGAAGTTTGTGGTCTATGAGGGACTTTGAGGAGTATGTTGTTGATGAGGGACTTTGATGAGTCTGTGGTTGAGAAACTTTGAGAAGTTTGTGGTCCAGGAGAAACTTCCGTCTCTCCCACTCTCTAGCCCCACCCGGTCTGCTGTGTGGTTTTTTTGTGGTGTGGAGATCTTTGGAGTGGAGAGTTGAGGTGTGGTGTGGGGATTTGCTGGGATTGTTACAATGTATGTGTTTTGGTCATGTGTGTTTTGATCATGTATACAAATCAAGTTTCCATTCCATTCATCACCTAATTTATTTTTCTGAAAATATGCTGAAAAGTGGTTCATAACATTGCTGGATCAAACATTGATGTTCCTACCTATGAGCATCTCATACATAATGACCCCCAGACTCCACCAATCACAGAGCTTGTTGTAGCCGGTCTGCATAAACACTTCTGGGGCAATGTAGTCAGGAGTGCCCACAGTGGAGAAGGCCTGAGAGAAAACACAGTGTCTGCACCACTGCTCATACAAAACGTAAACATTCTTACAACACTATAGAATTTTACCTTTAACATTTAAAAACCTTTTAAAAAAGTTGTGATAAATATAAATAGAGTGAATTCAACCTTTGAAAAAAAATCTAAATTTTACATTTTATATTTTAGTTGATTTCCTCTCCTCTATTTCCTCATTTTCACACATTATTAATGGTGGTTAATGATTAATATTGTGTCATTTAGGGTTCATAAAGGTTAGGGTTCATGGGTGAGGATTTATAAGGGTCAGGGTTCATAAGGGTCAGGGTTCATAAGGGCTGCATTAACAGCTTATTACCAGCTGCCTCCTGTTACGCTTCCACGTTTCTGCTTTCCTTTTGGAATTCATGTTCTGGGAGGCTGTGAAGGCAGACACACACACACACACACACACACACACACTCGTTTTACTGTCCATGTAGGGTCCTTCCACTGACATAATGATTAGCTAATTAGCTGTAGCTAATTACTCCTACACCTACTTGTATCTGTAACCCCAAACTTAACCTCAGTAACTAAAAGGACATTACTTAGCTCTTGTAGTTTTTTCAAATGAAAGTACAACTTTTACTAAAAAACAAAATCATGACCTCAAGATCAGTAATGTTAGGGTTAGATTATCCTTGATCAATAATGTTTGACTGTACTTGTGGGGACCAATGGAGATATATAAATAAACACAGCACTGCAGAATAATTAAACCACTGTGTGTAGAACTACACCGAATAGTCCCAGTGACCCACCCTGAGCAGCAGCCTACATCAAAAACTCTTCCATCAAATTAAGCCATCAGTTACAAAATATCTTGATAATACCTGAATTGGGAAGTGCGGCAAGAATGGTGGGTGTGTATGGATATAGTGTGTGTGGATATAGAGTGTGTGTATGGATATAGTGTGTGTGGATATAGAGTGTGTGTATGGATATAGAGTGTGTGTGTGGATATAGAGTGTGTGTATGGATATAGAGTGTGTATGGATATAGAGTGTGTGGATATAGAGTGTGTGTATGGATATAGAGTGTGTGTATGGATATAGAGTGTGTGTATGGATATAGTGTGTGTGGATATAGAGTGTGTGTATGGATATAGAGTGTGTATGGATATAGAGTGTGTGGATATAGAGTGTGTATGGATATAGAGTGTGTGTATGGATATAGTGTGTGTGGATATAGAGTGTGTGTATGGATATAGAGTGTGTATGGATATAGAGTGTGTGGATATAGAGTGTGTGTATGGATATAGAGTGTGTGGATATAGAGGGCATGTGTGTGGATATAGAGGGTGTGTGTGAGGATATAGAGGACGTGTGTGAGGATATAGAGGACGTGTGTGTGGATATAGAGGGAGTGTGTGGATATAGAGGGTGTGTGTGGATATAGAGGACGTGCATGTGGATATAGAGGGCGTGTGTGAGGACATAGAGGGCGTGTGTGTTTATATAGAGGGCGTGTGTGTGGACATAGAGGGCGCGTGTGTGGATATAGAGGGTGTGTGTGTGGATATAGGGGGCGTGTGTGTGGATATAGAAGCGTGTGTGGATATAGAGGGCGTGTGTGGATATAGAGGGCGTGTGTGTGGATATAGAGGGCGTGTGTGGATATAGAGGGCGTGTGTGTGGACATAGAGGGCATGTGTGTGGATATAGAGGGTGTGTGTGTGGATATAGAGGACGTGCATGTGGAAATAGAGGACGTGCATGTGGGTATAGAGGACGTGCATGTGGATATAGAGGGCGTGTGTGGATATAGAGGGTGTTGTGTGGATATAGAGGGCATGTGTGTGGATATAGAGGGTGTGTGGATATAGAGGACGTGCATGTGGATATAGAGGACGTGCATGTGGGTATAGAGGACGTGCATGTGGATATAGAGGGTGTGTGTGGATATAGAGGGTGTTGTGTGGATATAGAGGGCATGTGTGGATATAGAGGGTGTTGTGTGGATATAGAGGGTGTGTGTGTGGATATAGAGGGTGTGTGTGTGGATATAGGGGGCGTGTGTGTGGATATAGAAGCGTGTGTGGATATAGAGGGTGTGTGTGGACATAGAGGGTCATTGTTTGTGGAAAACCTCATTTGGGAAAACTTTGTAACTCTTTGAAATCCCAGTATGTCAGCACTCCCTTTGGTTGCTGGAGAAACTGTGGAAACCATTACTAGTGTTTGGGATTGCCCTGTTATCAAAAGACATAGTGAAAGAGTTTCACGATGTCCTACATATATAAATGTGAAATACCCCTAGAAAGTAAGACCATAAATCTTGGATATATATCTCCAAAATTGTTGAAATAAGATAAATATTTTGTAAATATACTGATGATGTGTAAAAAGGCTCCTACCAGGAAATGGTTAAATTCAAGAGAGCCCAGTTTTTAAATGGATGAAATAGATAATGAACATTTACAAAACACAAACAATAATGACAACAGTTCCCATCCTGCCTGGGCTAAGTGTTTATTCTGGTTTAAACATTTAGACCTCTGAGAAGTGCAAGAGATCTGTGACATACATGACAATGTGACATTCATTTCAGTATGTGAAATGCAGCATGTGGGGATACTGAGCTGTTTAAAAAAGAAAGAAGAACCAGACTCACTAAAGTCATTGGTCAGGCTATTGCTCATGTTCCTGTAAAACTCAGTCCGATGAGCTTTCTTCAGTCCTGTGCACAGACCAAAGTCTGACAATTTAACATGTCCCTGTAACACACACACGCACAAACACACATGAACACACACACATGCACACAGACATGCACACACGTCCACATTCATGCACAATAACACACATGCATGCACACACACAACACACACACACATGATGAAATCCACTGCGTACTCAGAGAGACACTGTGATCATGCACTATAAAAGAAGAGAGGAAGAGAAAAACAGAAGAGGAAATGGGTGTGGTGGGCGGAGAACAGAGAGAGGGAGAGAGAGGTAAAGAGAGAGACAGAGGAGAGACAGCTATACAGACATACATAGAGAGGAGAGAGATCTACACATCACCTTCCTCAGACAAACAGCAGCTTTGTCAAATAACAACCTTATGTTTCATTTTTGCTATGAATTCATTTAGAATTTACGAATGTAAAGAGAGAGAGAGAATTACTCACTAAACCATACCACATTGTTCTCTGTTTACTGTCTACTTCTTCTTACTATATACTATTATTACATTACTTACTTTATAAAACTATATATTATTAGAGAGACACAGACTGAGAGAAAAAGTGAAAAAGAATAGAGAGAGTGAGAGAGAGAGGGGAAAGAGTAAGAGAAAGAGAGAGAAGGAGGGAGAGGGAGAGAGAGAGCGAGGGAAAGAGAGCAAGGGAGAGAGAGAGAAAGAGAGAAAGAGAGAGAGAGAGAGAGAGAGAGAGAATTACTCACTAAACCATACCACATTGTTCTCTGTTTACTGTCTACTTCTTCTTACTATATACTATTATTACATTACTTACTTTATAAAACTATATAAACTTTAATTAGAGAGACACAGACTGAGAGAAAAAGTGAAAAAGAATAGAGAGAGTGAGAGAGAGAGGGGAAAGAGTAAGAGAAAGAGAGAGAAGGAGGGAGAGGGAGAGAGAGAGCGAGGGAAAGAGAGCAAGGGAGAGAGAGAGAAAGAGAGAGAGAGAGAGAGAGAGAGGGACGAACAGCAAACAGCACTGGCACAGTATAGTTCTTGTGTAGCCTTTTCCGTACTGAACATGAGTCATAATGTAAAGAACACAGGCAGCCTTCTGTGACGAACTAAATAAAGCATTCAGGGCGTGTGTTGGAGAAAAGGTGTGTCCTTCAGCACATGTGTGGGTAGTTTGGAGTGTGTTCATATATGCTGGAAGTGTGTGTGTGTGTGTGTGTGTGTGTGTGTGTGTGTGTGTGTGTGTGTGTGTGTGTGTGTGTGTGTGTGTGTGTGTGTGTGTGTGTGTGTGTGTGTGTGTGTGTGTGTGTAACCTTTGAGTCCAGCAGGAGGTTGTCTGGTTTTATGTCTCGGTGGATGAAGCCGAGTTGGTGGATGGAGTCGATGGCCAGTACAGTCTCTGCCACATAGAACTGCGTCTCCTCCTCTGATAGGGTGTCCTTCTTCATCAGCAGGGTCATCATGTCACCTGCAGTGGGCGGAGCACTTCTTACATTACACTGCTCCAGCAGTGTACCTGGGAATGAGACAGCTACCCCTGTGTCTGTGAGCCTGTCCAGCCTGTCTCACCTCCAGGCAGGAACTCCATGAGCAGGTAGAGGTTCTGCTTGTCCTGGAAACTGTAGAACATCTTTACCACCCACTGACTGTCTGCCTGAACCAGGATGTCTCTCTCTGCACGGATATGACCAACCTGAGCAGGAGACAGGTGAACAGATCAGTAGACTCCAATTACTTCTGGGATACATCACAGCAGCAAATGATGCTAATGTCTGGCACACAGAAATTAATGCATAAAGTATTGTATGTGTATTGGTTTCTGCTCACCTGTTCTTTTTCCAGCATGTCCGCCTTGCGAAGGATTTTCATGGCATAAACATGACCTGTGTCCTTCTTCTGTACCAGACGCACCTGAGGACCACACACAAATGGACACACAGTTACCCACACGTCAAACAGCAAGGCTGAGTGCTATTTAAGACTTAATTTAAGATTTAAGATTTAATGCTCACTTTTAGTACAGTACTGATTAGTTCGGTACTCACTATTATTTCAGCTTTGGTCTTTAGTTTACATTTTGCTGTTAGTTTAGCAATACATTTAATTTATTATTTCCTGCATATCATTAGTTCAGTAATGCTGTTGGTTATTCAGTAAATTGGTAAGTCTGGGTTATTTAGTAGTTTAGTAGGTCTTGGTTATCCAGTAGTTTAGTAGGTCTTGGCTATTTCATAATTTATGAGGTCTTCGTTATTCAGTACTTTAGCAGGTCTTGGTACATCATACCTCTCCAAAGGCTCCTCGGCCAATCACCTTCAGGGACTCAAAGTCATCAAGGCCTAGTCTGGTCCTCTTTAGTCGGAGGAACTCTGTCTCCTTACGTGCATGTTCCGAACGCCGTAACCGCTTCTGTGTGTGTGTGATTGAGAGTGAGACACAGTGAACCCGGGTGAAATATCTGCTGTACACATATACTATACTGGAACCATTACACACACCTCTTCATCAGGCAGTCCCTCTTCATCCATCACCTTCTCCAGTTTCTGCTGCCTGTGACACAGAGGACGCAGAGTCCCATCAGTCTGCTGAGCTCCAGGGTTTCAGGCTCACTGCCTCAGCAGGAACTTCACCAACTCAACAGTGCCAGGTGACCTCCTGACCCACGGGAAACAGCTAGAGCCAGCATGCAGGCAAGGACAGTCTCCCTACGCCTCTTTTCTCCTAAACATCACTGAGCTTTTCTTATCTGCATTTTTATACATTCATAACATACACAACCTGCACTAAGAGCTGTTCAGAGCACAGCATGTACCAGCCTACCAGCTCAGGGTTACTTCCTCCTGTGTTTAGCCGGCACCACCCTAGCATGTATTTATTTCACGCATCACTTCCTGTCTGAATAGTTCAGGGCTGTTCGATTCAAATGGAACAGCCACTGCTGTCATGTTGCTTATGTTGGCCTGAGGGTCTGAGCTCAACACCAGCAGCAGGACCTTCAGCACAGAGGGCAGGCAGGGATTAAGACTGTGACTCTAGAGTCTAAGAAATGAACAGAGTCTGTGACTTTCAAATTTTATCTGCGATTGTAGGAGACCTGGTGATTGTGACTCTCTGCTCTGATCTTTATTACAGCAAAGCTTTTCATCAACAAAAAAACAAAAGGTCAGGAAGGTCTAGGTGAGATTGGAATGTGCACTATGCAGACATACAAACACAAACACGCAAACACACACACACACACACACACACACACACATTTCATATGCACTTACACATGGGCACAAATACATGCAATCATGTTTACACACACACACACACACACACACACACACACACACACACACACACACACACCAAATGTGCACACATGCTCACACACATGCGCATTTGTGCATGTGCACACACACACACAATTTGACTAAATGAAAAACCAAGGAAAAGTGCTTTGCACAGCAGAGAGAGAGAGAGAGAGAGAGAGAGAGAGAGAGAGAGAGAGAGAGAGAGAGAGAGAGAGAGAGAGAGAGAGATGCTGAATTTGCCTGAGGTCACACGAACAGAGAAGGACACACATTTCTCCTTCTGTCTGATTGCTATACACACTGCATATATTCAAGATGCATGAACACACACACACACACACACACACACTCCACACATGCCCACAAACACCTTCACCCAACTTCACTCACCTTGTACAGCATGAATAATGCCTGTTAATTGGGTGTGGATTCTGCAATTCATATGTTATGCATGTTTGTTCTAAATGTATTGTAAAAAGTTAATAGCAAGCCAACTCTCTTTATATTAACTAGATCTTCTTGTAAAGGTTTATAAAACATTCAGTCACTATGTCAGTAAATGAGGGAGTGTGTGTGTGTGTGTGTGTGTGTATGTGTGTGTATGTGTGTGTGTGTGTACCTCATTTCTCTCTCCTCATGTTGGGTGATAAGGCTGCTGTAGAAGTTTTCCAGGGTCACCTTGGCCATGGTCACTCTTTCCTTAGTGTGGTTACTGAGCAAAGAGCTGGAGGAATGACCTCGCATCGCCATGCTTCCTACAACACACACACACACACATACACACACACACACACACACACAAACACATACACACAGCTTAACATACACAACTGTCCCTATACACAAATACACACAGCTTAGCATACACAACTAGCTCTACGCTCATCAACACATAGACACACAACATAGACATACAGTAGCAGTGTGAAGAGTGGATCACAGAGCCCCGGAGGCCTGGGGCTAACAGCGTGGTAGCATGACACTGCAGTGATGTGTATGAACTCACTTACTTTCCAAGATTTTCTATTTGAAACATGCAAAATCTGAACTATTACAACTAGTTTGAAGACACTGGACACAGACGGGTAGAGCCGAGAATCCACAGGCATAAACATACACAAAACTAATATCAAACTCTGTGTGTGTGTGTGTGTGTGTGTGTGTGTGTGTGTGTGTGTGTGTGTGTGTGTGTGTGTGTGTGTGTGTGTGTGTGTTTTAAGCAAAGCAGTCAAATAAGCAGTACTTTGTTTGGTGAAAAACTATCCAGAAATGTAGTGTGTGATTTGTGGTTTGACAAGTCAAACTTTAGAGGCAGTTAAAGAAAGGACTTAACAGGACGCCATGCTTAAGTGGAGAACAGAACGAGCAGACCGTCCAGATGCAAGACTGTAGGACAGGACTGTAGGACTAGCCTCCAAATCCTCACACCAGCAACACATACAAGGCATCAGTGGTCTAACTACTAAACCCATCATAACCATATAGTGAAGTCACTCTAGACACATTTTTGCTCTGTAACATACAGTAAAGAATAACGATAAGAAATAGTATATCTAATGCAAGAACAGCTCAACCCAAATTCATTTGCTCTTTGTAAATCTATTCTCTGGGTATTCATTTACCGAAAACTTCCCAAATACCTGACCTACAGTTATTATGTTAAAAGTCAAGGACTTCAGCCGCAGGCAAGGAATTTTCAACAAAGTAAGATAACTTTAAGACGTCCTTAGCTGTTCCTGGCTATCTCGAGAAGTTCTGAAGCGATGGAAACCTGACAAGCACGACCACAAAGCGGCGATGACGTGGTCAGTAAAAGTTCTTACAAAGTATCCAAGCAGGCTGACACATTCCAGACTGTATCCATTACAGGAGCAGCTGGAATATGAGCTTTTCCTCTTTCGCTTGGAACGTAAGGCACATGGCTGAGCCGAACTTTACAATAAACATTTCAGTTAAACAAGATTAGTTAAACAAACCTGCTGCAGGGTTATTCAGCTCTTTTATAGTTGACAGACAGCTTCAAGCGATGCTTTTGTTCTTGGGAAACTGACATCGAGCCAGTGCGAAAATATAGCTGCTGTGAGCTTCCCTAACCAGCTTTTCAAGATTTCGTATGAACTTTTCTGTAGTTTGGAAAGTTAGAAAAAACCGTTTTCGTCTTATACAGAAAGTTCCCCGCTCGTTATAGAGATAACACAGACCCTACTCTCTCTCTCTGCGGCCAGCTTCCTTGGACTCAGTCGAAATGACGAATTTTATCCGAATACTAAAAACGCTCCTCCCATGTCGCTCAACACCCCCGTAGCCGTTTAACACGAACTCACACTGCCGAGAGAAAGACGACACCTAACGACTTTCAAAAGCGGGGCAATTACTATCAGACACTCACAATATTAACCCACATTCACAATATTAAACACATTCAAAATATTAACCCACATTCGCAATATTAACCCACATTCACAATATTAAACCACATTCATAATATAAGCCACTTCACGAATTTACTCATACTCGTAGGCCACCTACCTGGCAATGTACATTAGGCATGATAAAATTCGAGTTATTACTGTATAGTATCAGATATATACATCTTATATAAATATATGTGGCAATACGTCTATTCACATTGAGACACAGAAAACTGAAATCTATGTTGACTTTATTTGATATGAAACTTAAATGTGATCACATAAAGTTGGCAGGGCGACTACAGTGGGAAGCGGCTGCGCAAATCCGCGGCGGCTGCGCCGACATGATCCTCTTGAATCACTGTCAGCATCGCGCTCAACCGCGCCGGAAGTGCCCGGCGTCCCCGACAGCGCAGCGCGCTAGCAGGCTAGCAGGCTAGGTGACTGTTGTCATGTCGATGAGTTGTTGATCCAACCAGTCGTTGATTTTTTGTGGGACTGTTGCATTTGCACAAGCTGTGGAGCAAGTTCACCCCTGCTTGGACGCACATATTGTATCGCTGTGCAACTGTCGACACATTTGGGAGTCGTCTCGGTTCTTCGTCAGGTCAGTGGCCGTTGGCAGTCGGAGTGTTGTGGCCGTGGTGGGGTTCGTCGTGCTCGGTTACCTTACACCCGACGAACGCTTCTACGGTCACCCAGTTGGTGCCACAGCAGATTCGTTTTTCGTTACACAGAATGACGAAGGGTAATTTATATAACCTATAACGTGGCAATGCTAGGAAGGGAATCCCTGTATGCTGCTGCTAGGTGGCTAGCTTGCGATATTTGGCTAGAAACAAATTGGCGTCAGGCAGAGTTTAGAGCTGCTAGATAGACGACCTACACCAACCATGTACACCAGCTACACCAATCATGTACACCAGCTACATGATACTTATACCAGCCATCTACAACATCTACATACTTATACCAACCATGTACACCATACCTACACCAACCATGTACGTCATCTACACCATACTTATACCAACCAGCTACACCAGCTACACCATACCTACACCAACAATGTACACCAGCTGCACCATACCTACACCAACCATGTACGCCATCTACACCATACTTATACCAACCATCTACAACATCTACACCAGCTACACCATACCTACACCAACCATGTACACCAGCTACATCATACTTATACCAACCATCTACAACATCTACACCATACTTATACCAACCATGTATACCATCTACACAATACCTACACCAACCATGTACGCCATCTACATACGTACATGTACATACGTACGCCATACTTATACCAACCATCTACAACATCTACACCAGCTACACCATACTTATACCAACCATCTACAACATCTACCAGCTACACCATACTTATACTAACCATGTACACCATCTACACCATACCTATACCATCCATGTATACCAGCTACACCATACTTATACTAACCAGCTACACCAACCATCACGTTTGCTGACATGACATGAAATATAATTTTGAACCTAGCAGAGTAGGGAAGTCGTGTGAGTCTTTACATTTGACTAGTCTGCTGTTTTTTACTTGGCTAGCTGTCAAGTTTCAGTGGTTTTTACACCACCAGTAAGGGACCATTTCATCTTGCTGAGAGTGCAACACCAAGAATTACAGGTGACTTTCTGGGATTTAGCGAACCATCCAGCATTATACTGGAGTGACTTTGCCAGATATTTTGTCCTACCATAACAGATCCAAGTGGCAAAATATTGGGAGTATGGAATGATTTACATTTACATTTATGGCATTTAGCAGACGCTCTTATTCAGAGCGACTTACAAAAGTGCTACGTAGTTGCTTGGAATCTCCAAGGTAGTATAGATAGTAGATTTACAATCATTGATGACAACGGATATTTTTAAACTGATAACGTTTGACCCGAGCGAAGTGAAACGGGCAAAGTGTGTGTGTTAAGGTTGTTGTATGCGATGCTGCTTGTGACTGGTGATGCGTGCTCCTGTGATCATGTTGGGGTAATCCTGTGGTAATAGGGGTAATCGATTCAGTCCCCCAGGGGGCTGTGGATCCCGGTAGAGAGTACGCTGTGCGCAATTGGCTGCCGCTTCTCGCCGGTGTGTGATTGGTTGTCTGTGACGTAGCTGTGATAACAATTGTAAAGCGCCTTGGGTATCCAGATAAGGTGCTATATAAATTGAAGCATTCATTTATTCATTCATTCATTCATCCTATGTGTTAAAGACAGTGTTCAATGTATATAGAGTGTGTTTTGTGTGTAGAGTAGGCTGTGTGTGTGTGTGTGGGGGGGTAATTCTAAGTGTTAAAGACAGTGTGTGTAGAGTATATCTGTAGTGTTAAAGACAGTGTTCTTGTGTCCTGCCATTTTAATATAATGGGTATGCTGTGATTATTTGAGAAGGGGTCACTGTAATAATCACAAATAATTGGGGTGACAGTAATAATTACACAAGTTTATTAATTATTTGAGAGAGGGTATATTCATGTGTTTACAAGTACAGTTAAATTAAGTGATTAAATGTGGGTTTTGATAGATCAATCTATTAATAGGGATTCCATTCATAACGATAACACATGACTACGCTTAATAGAAACTAAACAGTAATGTAATAAAGTAATAAAAATGTTTACCTTACTGATAATAAGGCTGTGAATGGTGTAGTTTAGTAGCTGTAATTTTAAGGTAGTTAATGGCTTCTTCTCTGTTCCACACAGCTGCGCTGAGGGTGTGTGGAGGTGTGGCACAGGTGCTGCCCAACTCAGAACTGGGAGAACAGGTAAATCAGATGCTACGGTCAGGGACAGGGACCTTAGCCTTTCCCAAACCCAGTGTTGTAGATCCATCTGCAGATTTGTCATCATTTCCATCTCTTAATAACCTAATCCAACCTTAAATAACTAACTCAACTCTTCAGGTGATTACTAGGAAGCCCCAAAGGAGATCACATATGTATAGCATGAAAAACACAACAGAGTATAACATCTTAACAGCCCAGTTCTGTGTGTGTGTGTGTGTGTGTGTGTGTCTGCCTGCCTCTGTGGTGTGTGTGCTGCGTGTCTACAGGTGTTGCACGGCCGCGGTGTGGCTGTGCGGCTGGAGGAGTCAGGTCCGGGTGTGCTGGGGGGGGTATGAGTGGGCAGGCAGGTCCGCGGGGCCGGCGGGGGCTCCGGGCGGAGCGTGAGCAGGGCGTGGATGCAGCATGCTGGCTGGCCCCTGCGGTCCTGCGCCGTCTGGTGGAGCTGCCCGCCCCGGTGCTGACCCGGCACCAGCTGAAGCGGCTGGAGGAACACCGGTACAACAGCGCCGGCAGCTCCCTGCTGGAGCCCCTCATGCAGCGCTACTGGGAGTGGCTGGTGTGCCGCATGCCCACGTGGATCGCCCCCAACCTCATCACCATCGTCGGCCTCGCCACCAACATCTTCACCACACTGGTGCTGGTCTACTACTGCCCCACTGCCACTGAACAGGTACAGTGGGCCCCGTGAGCTACTGGACATCTGCTAAAAACCAAGTAGGCATAAGAATCAGAGCCGCTGCCGGGGCTAGAGACACGTCCCTGAGGGAGGGGTGCTAGAGACACGTCCCTGAGGGAGGGGTGCTAGAGACACGTCCCTGAGGGAGGGGTGCTAGAGACACGTCCCTGAGGGAGGGGTGCTAGACACACGTCCCTGAGGGAGGGGTGCTAGAGACACGTCCCTGAGGGAGGGGTGCTAGAGACACGTCCCTGAGGGAGGGGTGCTAGAGACACGTCCCTGAGGGAGGGGTGCTAGAGACACGTCCCTGAGGGAGGGGTGCTAGAGACACGTCCCTGAGGGAGGGGTGCTAGAGACACGTCCCTGAGGGAGGGAGGTGTTGCTAAATCAGACAGATCAGTGCGTTGATAACTGACTGTCAGGTAGCTGTGCAGGTTTCATATTAATAACTGGATAAAAAAGTAAGAGTAAGAACGTTGTTTAGAGCATCATAGCATGTAGGTGTACTGAATGAAGCACCATCATTACGCTCAGGGGATTTATTATACAAGTAAAAGAAAAAAAGTTGTAAACAAGTTTGCTTCATTATACACAAAAGCCAAATATGGCTTACATTTTTTCACAGGCCTATTATTTTCACAGGCCCATTGCATGCATAAGCTGTTTTTAACCCTTTGTGGTGTGTGAAACATTATCTAACCTGCTATGTTTTTATGCAATTGCCTTACCCCAGGTGCTATATCAGCTTGCTTTCTTATAGATGCATGTTTCTTGTAGATACATGTTTTTGCCTGAACTTTACACACACAAGTGTGCAGAAATGACATTGTGTAAGTGGAAGTGTTGATGATGTAAGAGGATGATGTAAGAGGATATGATCACACACTTTTAACACAGCAGAAAAGTCTAAATTGAAGCATGCCCACATCTCATCCGAGATATTATTAACTGCTAAATGTATTTATCCTGTTGTATTTAGCTTAAATTTTTTGATTTAGTCCTATACAGTTACCAATGTCCTTGGTCACCTCATATGTGGCTATAGGCATGGTAAAAAATTTTTATATTTCCTATACTAATTTTAGGAAATTAAAAGTGTAATTAATAATCTGAGGTAGCTGAACTAGTAAACAATGGCGCTAATCTTGCTGTCTCTAAAAAAAAAGAGTAGCTATAGGCTACAGAAATATGTTGGTCTGCATCAAGTGTAGATTCAGAACTGTCACCCAAAAGGTAGACATACTTCTCTGCTGCCAACCAAGTTCAGGGCTGAGAGGCAAGCGCCACCACAGACAGATCAGTGCTCACCAAGCTCACACTACCGTGACCATTTGATAAAACTGTTACAACTGCCCTATTAATACACTCCAAACAGTTATAACAGCCCTATTATTACACTCCAAATGCAGCTACTGTGATGGATGAGCACCACAGAGAGACCGAGTTGCAGAAATGATTTTGAGATCACTTTGACATCAGGTCTGGGAGCTGGGGGTCTTATGAGGAGTGCTACAGGGAGAGCAGCTACGTGTGCTAGCTATGATGTGTTTGAAACAGTTATTGTCAGGTTCTAGTTAATTATGTTTCAAAAGGTTCACCAAGTGTTGAGCAGTGTGTGAGACTAGCTCTCTGAAAGCGTCACCTGTGCCACACTCTGCACGGTGTAGGAGGATGAATGAAAGGAGGAGGAGGAGTGTATGTTTCAAAGGAGGAGGAGTGTGTATCAAAGGAGGAGGAGTGTTTCAAAGGAGGAGGAGTGTTTCAAAGGAGGAGGAGTGTATATATCAAAGGAGGAAGAGCGTGTGTATCATAGGAGGAGCGTGAGTGTGTGTATCAGAGGAGGCGTGTATCCTCTTTGCTGAGGTAATCCTAGGGCTTCAGTTAGGCCCCTGTTGCTAGAGTTCAGAACATTTTAGGTAGTTTTAAGTATTTACAGCAGAGTTCAAACATTGTCCTGCCTAGATTAGCACTGTCTTAATCCAAACCACGATCAGTCTTAGTGCATGCTTCTACTTGTCACGTTTCTTTGAAATTATAAACTGGAATTCTAAGGTGTAAGGAAATGTGACCATGTACTATATTTGATTTTTAATATTTCTGTGCAGTGAACATTGGAAACCTGGGATGTTTGTAGGACCAGATTGGTTCAGCTTCAGAAGAGGGAACAATAACTAAAATCACATCTATCTTTTAATCACGATATCACTGATTATACATATAGCAGTAGACAGATGAAGCCATAGTGTCTGTCACTTCTGTGGCCCTTATCAGATTTCACTGGGGACCCCATCAGCCCTGAAGCACAGAGGCCTATATGCAGGTCCCGTGTGTGCAGGTTGAGTTTAGTTTGTGAATAACAGTGTTTCAGCCGAGGGAAGGGAACAGTAATCACTTTGAGGTTAATGGTTTCGTTGCTGTAGGGTGTGTGTGTGTGTGTGGGCGTGTATGCATGTGTAAATACTGAGATGGGAGTGTGATGAGTTGTGCTGTGTGTGCAGGCTCCTCTGTGGGCATACCTGCTGTGTGCCGTGGGGCTGTTCGTTTATCAGTCTCTGGATGCTATCGATGGGAAGCAGGCCAGGCGCACTGACAGCAGCTCACCACTGGGGGAGCTCTTCGACCACGGCTGCGACTCGCTCTCCACAGGTGATTACCAAAGCATTTCTGCCGAATGCACACTTCCTTTCAGGGGAGAATGCTGGTGACATGTCACAACGTTTATCTTGTTTTTGCTCTTTCTCATTCACATTGTCACATTGTCTCGTCTCATTATGTCCTTATGTCCACAAACTCCTCGTCTGTCCCTCCATCACTGTCCCTGTCTCTGAGCAGTGTTTGTGGTGCTGGGAACCAGTATCGCAGTGCAGTTGGGAACGAACCCAGACTGGATGTTCTTCTGCTGTTTTGCGGGCATGTTCATGTTCTACTGCGCCCACTGGCAGACCTACGTCTCCGGCACCTTACGCTTTGGCATGTGAGTCCCACCAGAGGTCCACACACAGGTGTCCTGCCCACACACAGGTGTAATTCAAAATTACTTTTCCAGTCAGTACAGAAATAGCGATTGTGAGCATTGTATGGTTTAGTAGCAATGCTGTAATTTGTCTGCTATGGGTAAACTTTTAAAAACTGTAAATTTGCATTATTTTCAGCAGTAGGTGTTATACTATACTTTAATATTGTTCATTTTAATCCCAGCCTTTAATATTGTTAAACTAAGATTATTATAGCTAAATAAGAATGAAGGCTAATAGCCTGAAGGCTATCACTTGATATTATTTACATGTTAATGTTAATGGGTGTTTTTTAAACTTTTCTTTTAAATGACATGCAATGCTAAAATTCAAAATAGTAGGAAACCATTCAGTGTTTTGAGACTATTCTATTTATCAGTCCCACCAGGATTTCGCGGGCCTTTTTTGTGATTGTTGCGGGCTAAAATGTTTGATGTTGCGGGTGTTTTTCAAAAAAATTGCAATGGAAGTTGCGGTGTGTTTTTGCTATTTAGTAGTCCATTTTAATTATCGATTTACCTATTTATTCAGGGTCGCCAACTTTTCAAGATCGCTTGAAGTGAGATTTGAACCTGGAGGGGGTGGCGAACATTAATTGTTGACGGGCGGGAGGTGCGGGGTTAGCGAACGTAAGTTGTTACCGGGCGGCTTGTAAAATGGACACAAATGAAGTATTCTATCGAGATCGATCGCCAGTGGTTGGCGCCAGAGCGAACTAGTAACTCATAGATATGGATATAATAAACTTTATCTCTGACTTTAAACTTAATCTCAGTTTAAAGTTTAAACTTATAAACTTTATCTCAGACCCTCGCCGCTTGCGTGCGCTGCAGTGACTTCGCGGGCTACCATTGTGGGGAATGTAGTGTTTGTGCGTGCAAAACACCATCGGGCGGCTGTGGCCTGCGGGCCGGTTCTAATAGTAATTAAATATCATCCAGGGGGCCATAGATAATCAATTCGCGGGTCTGATCTGGACAGTTTATCCCCGCTTTCATGTAGTGTACCGGGATACTGCTTTTCCCGATCTTTTTGCCGTTATTTTCGTCGCTCATGCTGCTTTCAGTCTGCTCCTCTTGAACGTATATACGGAGGTAAGGCGGGAGTTTGTCGACGTCACATCAAGACGACATCGGTGATTGGTCAAATTTGCGGGAATGTTGCGGTGATTGGCTGAAGTTGCAACACCGCCCTGAATTCGCGGGGTTTGCTTGAAGTTGCGTTGAAGTTGCAAATCGCAACATCGCGACTTTTTGGGGGGTCTGATTTATCAGTGATGTTCTTGTGGCTGTTTTACTCTGATTCTTTGAGTTAGTGAAAGTCTTTACCTAGGTTCCTCCCATATTGTTATGACCGTTTTATTCAGACTCTTTGAGTTAATAAAAGTATTTACCTAGCTTCTTAGATTAAATGCACTGCATATATTCCAGTTATTCTCACTGTGACATGATAAGTGAGTAAACACTTAGGCCTTTTTAACAGTTGATTTGGACTTGATAAAGAGCAACACTGTTAAATGTGTGTTATCTAGAATGTAAAAATGCATAAATGCAAACAGCAGTTTTGTTTCTGTGATTGTTTATGGTGTCCTCACCAGGACAGAGATTATGATCGTCTCAGACCATAGTGAATTATAGCACTGATCAAGCATTACTGATTACTGATCAGTCATTACTGTATTTGTCTTTACTGTATGTGATCTCTCACGTGGTGAGTAGGAGACCCTGTGAATACAGAGTCCAGTTACGTTTCAGCTGTTGTGTGATGTTGTTTTGATGGCCGATATGACGGCCTGGAAAGTTGCACAGGTGTGTATCACAGGACATGGGACGGCCCTCCCTCCCTCCCTCCCTCAGGGGATGTGGCTAGATCACAGAAATCAGGATAGTGGATGGGACTCATAATAAACTAAATTTCAGGGAAAACTGGATTTAAAAAAATTCGGGTTTTTGGTGAAATTTTCCCTGCCTTCGCCTGGAGTTGCTGGGATTGGCTCCAGCCCCCCCCCCCCCCGGTGACCCCGACTAGCGGGATTAAGCGGTTCGGATAATGGATGGATGGATGGATGGATGGTGAAATTTATGGAAAACGTAAAAAGTTCACGCTACAGTGATATTTTATGAAAAAAGTAGGGATTTAAGTTGAAGCATGCAATGGTGATTTCCTGATCTCAAACAATTTATTGAAACAGAAGCCAACAACAACAATGGTGGGTATACCCCAACAAAAAATGTCAGCATCTCAATAACTTGTCATAACCTTTCATAACTTGTGCACTGGAGAAAGTGCAGGTCACTCCATCTGAGGCACCCCGGTCTCCAGCAGCCATTTCCTAATGGTGTGTCCTCCATGAGCTGCAGCATTGTCGTCCATGAAGATGAAATAAGGCCCATGTTGTTCATGCAGAGGCACAATGACTGGATTAATGATTAATTCAAGTAGTATGGGCTTGTCACAAAGTATAGGGCAGTTCTATATTGACTAGACACACAGTGACGCCTGTGCCTGGTGCTGTGGACAGGTACCCTTGCAATACTCAGACCAGTTCTGAGTGGTCTGACATGACACTTACAGTTGTGATCACATTTATTCAACCCCCAATGCTGCGAAGGGTTTTATGGAATTCAGTGCACATTTGTAATTGTGTTCATAATGAAATCTTACAAGGACTTGTTAAAGAACTAAATGCAACTAAGATAGCATCAATTTTTTTTGTCATAAAGTATTAAATGGCCTTTTTGTGATTTCTTCATTGACACAATTATTCAACCCCTTTACGACTACCACTCCTAAGAACAGAGGTTCATTCCAGTGTTTTCCATCAGGTATTGAAAACATCTGTGGATGTCAACGAGCAGCAATCAAGCATGATAAGCACCAATTAGGCAGATTTAAAAGGACTGTGATACTCAGCTCCTTCTAGACATCTACTGGTGTGTTTCCAAGCATGGTGAAGGCAAGAGAATGGTCCCAGAAGACAAGAGAAGAGGTTATTGCTCTTCACAAGAATGGCAATGGATATAATCAATCAATCAATCAAATTTTATTTATATAGCGCTTTTTACAACAGTTGTTGTCACAAAGCAGCTTTACAAGTGCCGAGTCCTAGCCCCCAGTGAGCAAGCCAAAGGCGACAGTGGCAAGGAAAAACTCCCTAGTTTTTTGCATGAGGAAGAAACCTTGAGAGGAACCAAGACTCAGGGGGGGAACCCATCCTCCTCTGGCCGACACCGGTCACCATGACAACAACAATAATATAGACAGAATGTAGACAGAATGTAAAAGATGCAATAATGTCCATTTAGACCGAAAAATATGTAATAATGTCCATCATGGTGTAGGCATCCGGTTAGGCAGGAGGTGGCCGGCCAGGATGGATCGCTTGTCTCTCCTCATCTCATTATTCCTCAAGCAGGCGGGCAGCCATGTGGAGAAATGAAACAGGGAAAATTAGCTCTGTATGAGGACATATACAGGACAGGTAAAATTATAAACATTTCTGGAGTGTGGCAGCAACTCCGGCACTAAGTTAAATTATTACAGCCTAGCTAAAAAAAGGCAGAACCAGAAGGTAACATAGGCTTGGGGGCATTCTGAGACAATGGCATCCGTCCACTGCACTGTCAACAAACTTGAGTGACCACGAGCAGTGACAGGATGACAGCACCAGCACCCCAGTCTACCATAAAACCCTTCGTCTATGAACCCCTGGATCTGTACCTTTATCTAAGGGGGATATTAATTATCAAACGCTAGACTAAATAAGTGGGTTTTCAACCTAGATTTAAAGATTGTGACTGTGTCAGAGTCCCGGACACATTTAGGAAGATTATTCCAAAGCTGGGGGGCCTTATAAGAAAAGGCTCTTCCCCCTGCTGTTACCTTGTTAATTTGTGGAACTAATAACAGACCAGCACCCTGTGATCTTAGTTGACGTGGGGGTTCATAATAGGAAATAAGTTCCTGGAGGTATTCAGGAGCAAGCCCGTGTAGTGCTTTATATGCTAATAATAGAATTTTAAAATCAATACGAAATTTAACTGGGAGCCAATGCAGGGCTGATAGGACTGGTCTAATATGCTGAAATTTTCTAGTTCTGGTCAGAACTCTAGCTGCGGCATTTTGAACTACTTGAAGTTTATTTAGATTCCTATTTGAACATCCTGACAGTAGTGAATTGCAGTAGTCTAGTCTAGAGCTAACAAAGGCGTGCACCAATTTTTCTGCATCATCCTGTGATAATGCATTTCTTAATTTGGCAATGTTGCGGAGATGTAGAAAAGCTATCCTAGTAGTATGATCTATATATTTATCAAATGATAGGTCGGAGTCGAGTATGACGCCTAGGTTTTTGGCTACTGTGCCAGGTGTAATGGGATAGTCTGCAAGATTAAGCATTAAGTTTGGAATTTTCTGTCTTGCGGCCTTAGGGCCCACAAGGAGAACTTCTGTTTTGTCCTCATTTAATTGTAGGAAGTTTAGAGACATCCAGCATTTAATATCTCTTACACAGGCCTCAATTTTTCCTAAACTGAGTTTGTCATCGGGTTTGGCTGATATGTAAAGTTGAGTGTCATCCGCATAGCAGTGAAAATTGACACCATGTTTGTTTATAACTGTGCCCAATGGTAGCATATATAATGTAAATAATAGTGGTCCTAAGATGGAGCCTTGCGGGACCCCATATTTAACCATTGTACGTTTGGATGAAATATTATTGAGCTCTACAAACTGATAGCGATTTGTTAAGTAAGACTGAAACCATGAAAGGGCTGTGCCTGAGACTCCAACCCAGCGTTCTAACCTTTCTAGCAAGATCCTATGATCAATTGTGTCGAAAGCTGCACTAAGATCAAGAAGCACTAACAGTGATACATAGCCTTGATCTGATGCAAGGAGGAGATCATTTGTTACTTTAACTAATGCTGTTTCAGTACTGTGATGGGGCCTAAAACCAGATTGGAACTTTTCAAATGTGTTATTCCTATGCAGATATAGGCATAATTGCTGGGCAACAGCTTTTTCTATGATCTTAGATATAAATGATGTGTTTGAAATGGGTCTATAATTAGATAGCACAGTCGGATCAAGATTTGGTTTCTTGATCAGAGGTTTGATAATTGCTAATTTACATGATTTGGGCATGTGACCTATTGTAATGGATGAGTTAACTATAGTTAGAAGAGGTTCAGTTACAGCTGGTAATACCTCTTTTAATAACTTTGAGGGAACTGAGTCTAATGTGCAGGTAGTACAATTTAAGGAAGAAATTATTTTCTCTAATTCTGATTTTGGGAGTGGATGAAAAGCATCAAGTTTTTCTCCCGGTATGTAATTTAAATCAATATCAACCAAACCAGATGACATACCAGTTGTATTGCTAATAAAGGGTTTTATATTTTGTCTAATATTCTCTATTTTATTATCAAAGAAATCTATAAATACATTACTAGTGAGGTTTATTGGAATCTGAGGTTCTGTGCCTGCTTGATTTTTTGTAAGTTTAGAAATAGTATTAAAAAGAAATCTAGGATTGTTTTTATTTTTCTCTATCAGTGAGGCTAAGTATGCTGAGCGTGTTTTAGTGAGTGCCCGTTTGTAGTCAATAATGCTATCCTTCCAGGCACAGTGGAATACTTCCAATTTAGTAGATCGCCATTTCCGCTCTAATTTACGTGCTATTTGTTTTAAGTTTCTAGTTTGGTCGGTGTACCATGGGGCGAGCTTTTTGGATCTAGCTTTTTTATATTTTAGTGGAGCTACTATATCTAGAGTTGATCTGCAGGTATTCTCTAAGTAGTCGGTTAGACTATCTAACTCTCCTGGATCGGATGGCGAGTGGGCTAAAGCAGTTAAGTCAGGGAGGGTTTCAATAAACCGTGTTGCTGTTGATGAATTTATTGAGCGCTTTATACACTGCCGAGGAGACGGGCGGGTATTTATGTTAAGGTGAAAATCGAATTTTACTAAATAATGATCGGAGATTGCTACGGTTTGCGGGAGTATGTTTATATTATCTACGTCGATACCCAGCGTTAATATTAGATCTAGGGTATGATTTCGATAATGTGTAGGTCCTACTACGTTTTGTTTAATGCCGACAGAGTTCAATATAGAAGTAAAAGCCCTTGTCAGTGGATCCTCCGCATTATCAAAGTGTATGTTAAAGTCTCCTACCATTATTATTTTGTCACTACATACTGCTAAATTTGCTGCAAAATCGGTGAAATCGTTTAAGAAATCTGAGTAAGGCCCTGGTGGTCTGTATACATTAGTTAGGGAGAATGTACTTTTATTTTCAGATGGACTAATAACATTAATAGACTGCATCTCAAATGAGTTTGAGATATCTAAGTATTTCTGATGAATTTCTAAACAATCACGATAGATTATACATATTCCACCTCCTCTGCCTGACAGTCTAGGTCTATGTATATAACTATATCCCACAGGAGTGGCTTCGTTTAGAGTTAAATAATCACCAGATTGAACCCACGTTTCAGTTAGACAAAGAATATCAATTTTCTGGTCTGTTATAAGTTCATTTACAAAAACTGCTTTTGAGTTGAGCGATCGAATATTGATTAATCCAATTTTCAGATCGGTCATATAGGTTGTAATAATTTGATGTGAAGTCTGTATATTAGTTAAAAACTTCGGGCGGACTATTTTCTTATGATTTAGTTTAACCCGGGGCACAGACACAGTCTCAATCCTAAGGGAACTTGGTGACGCCTCTAAGCAGCTCGCAGACAGGTTTAACCCATTAGTCTGCGGCCTGGTCGCGACCCTGGACAGTCAGCAGCTTCTAGTGCTACTCTGCCGACTAGCTAACAGGCTATGGGCTAATATAAAAAGATTGCGAAGTTGTTAAATATTCCAAGAGACACTATCGGAAGTATCATTCGCAAGTTCAAGTTAAAGGGCACAGTGGAAACGTTACCTGGTCGTGGCAGAAAGAAGATCCTGACCGCGACTGCTGTGCGCTACCTGAAGCGTAATGTGGAGAAAAATCCCCGCGTGACTGCTAAGGAACTGAAAAAAGACCTGTCAGATGTGGGCACTGAAGTTTCAGCTCAGACAATAAGGCGCGCACTGCATAACGAAGACCTCCATGCCAGAACGCCCAGACGCACCCCCTTGCTGACTCCAAAGAACAAGAAAAGTCGACTGCAGTATGCCAAAAGTCATGTGGACAAGCCACAAAGGTTTTGGGACAGTGTACTGTGGTCAGATGAAACTAAATTAGAACTGTTTGGGACAATGGACCAGCGCTATGTTTGGAGAAGGAAGAACCAGGCTTATGAACAAAAGAACACCTTGCCTACTGTGAAGCATGGCGGGGGGTCAATTATGCTTTGGGGCTGTTTTGCTTCTAATGGTACAGGAAAGCTTCAACGTGTGCAGGGTACCATGAATTCCCTTCAGTACCAGGAGATCTTGGAGGAAAATGTGATGGAGTCAGTCACAAACCTGCGGCTTGGGAGACGTTGGACCTTCCAACAGGACAATGATCCGAAGCACACATCCAAGTCCACTAGAGCATGGTTGAACATGAAAGGCTGGAACATTCTAGAGTGGCCATCGCAATCACCAGACTTAAATCCAATTGAGAACCTCTGGTGGGACCTAAAGAAGGCAGTTGCAGTGCGCAAGCCTAAGAATGTGACTGAACTGGAGGCTTTTGCCCATGAAGAATGGGCTAAGATACCCATAGGTCGCTGCAAGACACTTGTGTCAAGCTATGCTTCACGCTTGAAAGCTGTCATAACTGGAAAAGGATGTTGTACTAAGTACTAAAAAATAATGTCACTAGGGGGTTGAATAAAACTGATAATGATGTGAGCACAGTAAAGACATTTGTGGTTATTCCATCATAAATATTATGTTATGTTTGTCTAATTTATAAGTGCCTCTTTGATATAATTGTAAATAAGATGACTGAAATGATCAAAATCAATGTCAAACTGGCCAAAACACTTTATTTCAGTGGGGGTTGAATAAATTTGATCACAACTGTAAGTGCCTCTCACCTCCCTTAAATGTGTTTGGTGTAGGGATGTCCCGATCCAGCTTTTTGAACTTCCGATCCGATACCGATATTTATTTTCTCTTCCGATCTGATACCAATATCGGCCGATACCGATACCGGCCTATCTGAGCATGTAAAGTTTAAAGTTATTTAGCCAGCTTACTTTGTTGTCAAACTCATGTTGAAAAGCGTTTTACTCTTGATAACAAGTAGCCAGCTGAATTAGGTGTGTTTGAATAATACACAATGGTTGGTAAGCAGAAACTGACCTGTTTATTTAGCAATTAATAAACTCAAAATAGACAAAATAATAAATAACAAACAGAAATGGCATCAGTAAACCAAGGCTTTAAAAGCCATAAGTGCAAATAATATTGTAAATTGTATTTTTTTTAAGTGGCAGTTTGTCATGCTTCGCAAACGTTTCTGCCAGTGTTAGTTGTGTAGGACCTTTCTTTTTGTCTTCGGTTTTCTTTAGAAACTCTTCATGTTGTTTATGGTGGTATTTCACTAAATGCTTGATTAGAATGGTTGTATTAAAAGTTCTTACAGCTTTACCACAACGGTTGACTTTACTGTGGCATATGTTGCACTCTACCTCTTCGTCTTTGTCGTCCTTTAATGTAAAATAATCCCACACAACTGACATTTTTACGGATAACTTCAAATTTACATGGCCGTCTTAATGGTTAGGAGATGCCTCTGAGCTAAATTGGGGAGATGCTATGCTCTTGTGCCGAAGGTCTGCTGGAAAATGCGGACCGGATTTTACTCTCACTGGCGAAAACACAGCAAAAACTGGAATGGATTATCTAAATGGGTGCACTGAAAAAACTTAAAAAAAAAAAAACCTGGATCGGAAGTCTGGATCGGCATTTTCTTGTGCCTGCCGATCCGATACGCATTTTTTACAAATATCGGCGGCCGATCCAAATATCGGATCGGGACAAGCCTAGTCTGGAGTTGTGTGGCATTCATGATCTGGTTCCACAGTACACTGTTCACAATGAAGTAGTCGTCAGTGTGGAATGTGGCTCAGCAGCCACTTCCGTCTGAGAACATCCTGTTTGAAGCCTCGCAATGGTGAGGTACTGTTGATCAGTTTTGTTAGGTGTCATCTTGGTCTTGTGATGTCAAAATGTGAACAGTATGATGAGGAGGACTGTTACTACTAATTCTAATTGAACCAGGAAATGTTTTGGTCTATTCGTGGATCAACCACCCATTGTGAAATTTGCCGTTAAGCCCCTTGTTAAAGAACAGCAAGTTGTGCAAAAAGTATTGAATTATTGAACAGTTGGACATGTGCATTTAACCGTTTAGAGGTCACATTAAGTTCTAACTCTAAAGGTTAGAATGATCTTTAGGTTCATTCTGAAATTTCACCCGAAAGCCAAATATCCGTAACTTTTTGTAAGTAGTGTATGAACATGCACTTAGAAAAAACATATCTGTGATCTGGCAGGGCAGGTGTGCAGTCAGGTGGCTTCTCACACCCACATTCCTGTTCTTTGGGTCGTGTGTCGGGTCACCATGTGTCTGAGCTGCACTGAGTTGCCATCGCAGCGTTGCAGCTGTGTCTGGTCCTGAACCAGACCGTCACTGCTGCCTCCGGGCCCAGGTTCTGGAGACTTATGGTAATATCAAGCACTGTGCAGACAGTCATGGTGCTAAAACCACAACAAGGGCAGCAAGCTCAGTTTTTCCTGCTCTACCTGAATACCTGATCCGTCTGTAGTGAAGTCCACTGTCCAGACACCTCAAGTTAAGTTACATTAGCTGCCAAATGTGATTACTGTTGTAACTAATCCTGCTGCCGTCCTTCTGTTCATCCCTCCATCCTTCCACCCCATCTCAACCCCCTCTGTCCACTGCTGCCCCTGCTCAGCATTGACGTGACTGAGGTGCAAATCTTCATTATCGTCATGTATTTGCTGGCTGCCGTGGGTGGATCTGCTTTCTGGCAGGCTCTGGTAATTCCGTACCATTATCAAACTCTTACTGCAGTAGAGAGGACAGTAACTACTAGACATGTCAGTAACACATAGAGATAACTATGTAAGAACCATAATTATTCATCTTATAATCTTTTATAATGTTGTGGCTGGTCCATATTTGGTTTATCTCACTTGTTTTTGATTTGTGTGTTAAATTGATATGATTTCTTTTAACTCTGTTTCATTATTTCCTTTGACAGATCCCAGTATTAAACATTCAAATGAAGATAGTCCCAGCCCTCTGCACATTTGTAGGGGCTGTGGTGTCCTGCACAAACTATTTCAGAGTCATATTTACAGGAGGAGTGGGCAAGAACGGATCCACCATAGCAGTGAGTGTCCTAGCTGTATTTGGTTAAACCCTAGAGTTTAAACCCCTTAAACCTGTGTTTCCTAAAGTACTACATTGTTTTGTGTCTCAGTTCTGTGTGTGAGTTCAGTGTTTGTTTTTTTGCCCTGCAGGGAACAAGTGTGCTGTCCCCAGTTCTTCATATAGGCTCCGTTATAGTACTTGCTATGATGATCTATAAGAAATCTGCTATCCGGCTCTTTGAAAATCATCCCTGCCTTTATATTCTGGCTTTTGGCTTTGTTTCTGCCAAAATCACCAACAAATTGGTGGTGAGTAGAGTTGACATTTTCACTCATACGTCAGTATTTACTGCTCAAACACACCTCACTCCACTGGTCACAGATTTAGCATGCCGGCAGGATGACCCTTGCTGTCAGGACACTGTAGTCACAGCATATTCTGTCATTCTTTTCCTTTAGGTGTATCTCTCACTCAAACACACAGTGTTTTGCAGACTTACTGGTTTTGTTTTGTTATGAATGTCTTACATATGGAAACATTCCCCTATCCCCCAACAGGTTGCACATATGACAAAAAGTGAAATGCACCTCCATGATGTGGCGTTCCTGGGCCCAGGGCTGCTATTCCTGGATCAGTATTTCAACAGTTTTATTGATGAGTACTTAGTTCTGTGGATCGCACTGGTACGATAATATTAACCAGTATTAATAATAATAATAATAATAATCAGTATCAATATTAATAATATTAATATCTAAAGGTTTACATTTTGACTGTGAATGTTCATATGAAATAACAAAAACCTTAATAACAAACCTTAATAACCTTAATAACAAAGACCTTAATAATTAATCCTCTCAAATTCATATAGCACATGAGCACTGCTAAAATGACACTAGAACTTGTTTGTTTGATTTGCAGGTCCTGTCCTTCTGTGATTTGGTTCGCTACTGCGTCAGTGTGTGTAACCAGATTGCTTCACATCTCCATATCTTCGTCTTTAAAATCAAACCTCTGAGCACAGTAGCAGCTCAGTAATACCCAAGCACTGCTGACATCAGTGACTCTGTGCTGTGTGTGTGTGTCTGTCTGTCTGTCTGTCTGTCTGGGTGAATGTGTGTGTCTATCTGCCTATGTCTGTCTCTCTCCTGTGATGGTTAACACCATTAGTGTGTCCAAGGATGAATCAGATCAAATTATTAGTGATTTATTAAAGAAATGATTCTAAGTTTGTATATGTTTATCACAATTTATGGGCATGTTTGTCCTCCTAACTATTACTTTAGTGAGAGCAAATGAGAGTGGTTGCTTTATTTATATTATTCTGTATTAAACTAATGCAATCTCTTATGAAAGATGTGGGTGAATGGATTTCACAGTGTAATAAGGGGTGGTAATACACTCCCATTCATCATGTTTCTGTGAGACCATAGGTACTCCCTTTTAAATAACAAGAAGGCTTAGGACAGTGGGAATGTGTTTCAGTTCTCTTAATTACTCTGCCTTCCCTCATACATTTGCTTTCTCAGGCATTCATTTGCTTTGTTTAGGTTTTTTCAGTATTGCATGCCTTTTTATTAGATCTTGCGTATCACCAGAATACACAGATCTTATTTAAAGAGAATAAGTCCAAAAGAATGACGTCGGTTTAGTGCTGCATCCACGTATTCAGCGTTGTTTGTGAATCCATAATTCAAACGTGAAGACCGTATTCATCTACAGGACCTGCCAGCACCTTATCTTCTACTTTAGGAACCGAATGATATTCTGCGACCATAGAACAATATTTTCAACACAGTACATTGAAGGAAACATTTCAGGTTTCATTTAAAAATTTTACCATGATTTCTACATAAGCTTATTTTATCAGTCCAACTTTATCAGAAACTGTCTTTATTTTATATTTTTAATTTATTTTTCTTGCACAAGTGAGGCGTGCACTTAAATCCTGACATGTACATTAGTGAAAATGACCACATCATTTTGTCATTTTGTACCTCCACCCCCTCCAGCACCTGCCAGACTACAGCTGTGTGGTCCTCCTCCTGTTATTACCCTACTGTACACAGGTGAATGCAAAACCTCTATTCTCCAGTATAGGTGTCTAACTGCTTATGCAGTAGTTTGTTATTTTAGCACATTCTGTACTGTATAAAGTTTTATTTAATGCTAATGTTCCTCTGTTGCTTTGCATTCTGTGCTAAACCACTGTGTTACATTCTACCTAAACTGTTGAATGGATTTAAAAAGAAAAAAAAATTAAAATGTATGGACTCGTACTATAAGTATTAGCTGGTTTTACTCTTTTAGCGTTAGCAAACCTGTGTTTTGCCTGCTTTAATTTAGCTCTGATGTTGGAGGTAAAGAGCGAAAACTTAATCACATCTAAACTTAACAGCAGTATTTGACCCAGCATGTGAGCTGAAGTAAACTTGGTCACAGATCTGCTGTTCCTTCTGAAAACAATACACACGGCACCTTATTGCCCAGATTAAACAGTGCACCATAAACAGTGAATGAAAATTGTCATACACAGTTGTTTTCTTTTTTTGTGCTATATTTCATGTTTATTTGGAAGAAAATGTCCTTTAATTTTAAGAATCACCAAAGTAGGAAAATAAAACTATAATAATTCATTTTTTTTATTTTGCATATAAGAACAGTGGCAGTGTATTACTGCATGGCTCTTCTCTCAGAGCTTTTCATTTAAACAAGTACAAGACATCAACTGCCTTAAACAGAACTGGTTGTCGTTTTAATTTTTGCACATTAACCATGTCAGATTTTTACTTTAACCAGTTAATATTATTACAGTAGCTTTGCTTTCTGTGTCATGCTCAGGTACATTATTATACATAGCTAAACTGGCCCTAGATGCCACTCGTGACTTCTGATGTCTTCTGAAAAGCTGATGTATTCATAGAGACATGTTCAAATAGCTCCAGGGTTTCGCTGCCCACAATTTAAA
Source organism: Brachyhypopomus gauderio (assembly GCF_052324685.1). Lineage (NCBI taxonomy): Eukaryota > Metazoa > Chordata > Actinopteri > Gymnotiformes > Hypopomidae > Brachyhypopomus > Brachyhypopomus gauderio. Next base: position 20,435,199 of record NC_135211.1, on the reverse strand, counting down.
GAGCCAGAACAAAATTCTGGGTTTCTAATCACTGCCACTCTAAACTTGGCCACTGTTGGTTTGTATTTCTGATCCTCACATTTGCACAAATGTTGTTTACGCAAATTAAAATGATGTAAAAACCAGCATTTATTAAAATAAAAACTATTATATTTAACATTTGGTACAAATGTTACCATAATCTGGTGATTTTGAGTTTGTTTTTTACTGTGGTTAAGGTGATTCCAGTGAAGGGCTATGCTATGAATAATGGCATATGGCTTACACTACGTCCTTCCCCACAACTCTCCATCCTATGCTGAGCCTGGCACAGGTACATTAATGTATGACTTCTGCCATTTCTTCAACCCCTAATAGAGTTGTTTAGTTAGGGTACTGATTTAAATATATGTCTAAAAGGTTTTGAATGGATGAAGTGCTATGACTGTCATCAAAAGTATCTAACATTCTATATTTCTATATCGAACTGCAAACTACACCGTTGATTAACAAACCTGCTTCAGTTCAGATTTGTTAAAACACATTTTGAAAATTTATCTGACATATCGCCCATCATAAATGTGCTATTATGTCAGCAGACTTTGAAGGTACTCAAATTTCCTTTTTGGTATTTCTTTTAGCTGTTTTCTTCTTCATTGTTGTAAGCTGTCTAGTTTTGACGCGGTAAGTTGTGGATATGATTCCAGCATTTCTGTTTTTCCCATAAATAAACACTTATTAAAGCAACATGTAATGTTTTATTTCCAGACTCTCAGGGAGAAAATGTGCCATCTCACATCAACATGTAAATCAATCTAGATTAATGTTTAAACAGGAAAGTGGGTATGTAGATTCAAACCAAGAGTGGAAAAACTAAGTCACTTGAAAAGCTGCTGAAGAACTGGAATGACCCAAACTGGAATGAAGCACCATCCAAACAATGCAAAACAGCTTGTTTCCTGAACCTCCCAATAAAGGCTCCATCTTAAAAAAAAAAAAAGTATTGTGACTGCATAAACACATTCTGTGTGTTGAAAGGGATTATTTAAAGGGCCAGCATTATAGCATGCTACATGAGCATAGACTGCAGAGCTCTGCGGATTGATGCCATTTCCTGATGTTGCTGTTTTCCCCAAAACAAAAAAAACGAAAGCCACAGGTAACATTACTTACCAAAACACAAGAATTAAGTGTTGAATACTGTCACTTGCTGAACTCACTGTGTTCATGAGGATGTTTTTGTGAAGAAGCGCCATCTCCTGCCGTAGCTCATTCAGTGTTGTGCTGTTCTGCTTGTCATGAGTGTCCTGCAACTCCTGCATGCTCTGTAGAACCAAAGCAGAACTGAAACTGGGTGTCACTGATATGACTCACATGATGGTGTAGAATCATGTGAGAGGAGTTTACTTTGATATAATGGTCCACAAGCTGTCTGAGAGTCTTCAGCCGTTGGCCTTGGGATGCTCTCATCTGCTCAAACATCATCTGCTGTTGCTGGAACAATGCCTGACACAAACATGGTTGATTTGTGTAGTGATTCCATGACCTTTAGAATACACTTATCACCATGGAAGAGTCAGTGTACATAGTGAATATAGTTATCTGCTGAAAATGTTAATAGTTCTTTTAACATTCACTTGTTTAACAGACTCAAGCCAAAATTTGCCAGAATTAACAAAATGTGTATATGGTTCAAGGCAGAGTAATTAAAAGTAGAATGAAATCATGAAATCCCTATTGTTTATGAGCTTATACAGTTTATAAACAATACCGTGAGTTTCTTGTCCAGATTCTTGCTCCTTTGCATGTCTGATTCCCATCGCTGGAACACAGAACTGAACTGGGTGCAGTAATCTTCAGTGATCTGAGCTCTGCAAAGCATAAAATGCATTATCCACAATGACCATCTAATGGCCAACCCCAGGACCTATGCTCATTGGAGCAAAATCACTGGATTGTCACTCTGCCTTTCCCTGACATTCCCCATGTAACAATGTGTACCAGTTTTGATTCTATTTTTTAATGCACCAGAAATGTGTTTTAAGTATTGTAGATGTTGTGTATTGTGTACTGTAGTCAGCATGGGCACACTGACTTCCCTGCAGGTATGTAGTACCATTTGCAGCAAACTATAGTGCACTATCGTGTTCTGACACCTTAAATTATAGTCAGCATTAATCTTCTCATTGGTTTATGCTATAGTAGCTTTCCTGTGGGATTAGAGCACACAGGTTAGCCTTGGCACCCCACACACATCAGTGAGCCCTGGATACCCATTGCCCTCATGTCATGCCTGGCTCTGCCTCTACTTTGATAGTCTGGTTTTCTGTTCCCTCCTAGTTGACTGTAACTCCGCCCCTCATTAGCATTCCCAGGTGTTTTTTTGTTGATTTCCTTTAAGCTATTTCCTGTGTAGTCTGTGTTGATATTTGTTTGTTGTACAGCCCTATTGTCTGAATCTACTTAAGGTTTATTCAGTTTGTTCTACATTTAAAATGTATTTGTCTAACTATTGAATGGATTTGACCTTGGCCTACCTTTATGATCCTGATTTGCCCTTCATTAAACCTCACTCTACTTAGCACATGTGGCTCCATGATGCCCCAGGTGTTACACCTGTCGCTGGTTCAGAGGCTGTCCTTCCTTGACCAACAGCTTTCTACCTAAACTCTCACCACTTGATAGATGCCACTGTACTGAGATTATTCACTTCCACTGTCAACTTTAATGGTGTAGGTGACCGTTGTGCAGGCATGGTTGGGCTGTGTGGGGGATTTGTTCATATATTATGTTTGTCTTATATTTTATAGATCAGACTGACCCTCCTTCCAATAAGTGGTCATATTTTTCAAATTCATATTTTCCATCACACTCAGGCCTTCTAGAGGAGACCTTTCCCACTTCTTATCTTATCCTATCACAATGCCTGGTTGGCTTGTCATTACTTGATCTGAATCTTTCCTATAGTAAGGACTAAGTTATAGTAAGGATTAAGTTATATTACTAAATCAGCACACACTTTTCAAGGATTTGTTACCTGGCCTTCTGTTGGGACCTCCACAACTCCTTGACCTTCTTTTGACTGCTTTGGTGAGATGAGTTGGTGAAAGATTCTAGCCATTTCCTCTTGACGCAAAATGCCTTGTTTATATCAGCTGCCAAGGAAAAGGAGGTCCAGCAATGCTTCATAACAGCATGTAAACAAATGTAGTAAGCTGTAGCACAGGCCAAGAGCACACTGGGCAAAATGTGCATGTTATTTACAGAAGCAAACTGGAGAATACTATATGGCACCTTTGAAACTGTCCAGCATGGTCATCACATCTCCACTGCAAACAAGGAACAAATTGGCTAGACAGTAATACCTATACTTGATTAATCCTAATTCTAAAACTTATTTGTCTATTTTATTACCCCGGAGACATGTTGAAACTTGTGTCTGTGGATGCCTGGCGTTTCCTCCCTTTTAATGAAGCGCCTGGACAAAGGACATGTGACCCTTTTTTTAAGTTTTACGGGGAGTTGAAACCCCATTTATGGAGTGGTAGTGGCGTACCCAAGACATTATAGCTTGATTATTAATTAATATTTTGTTACAGTTAAATACCAGTTTTGTTGGTGCCCTTCGAGGCAATGAAGTCTTTGAGAGACATTTCTGTCGCTTTACATGAAAGTATTCCTTCAGTTTTACTTCAGCCCCTATTAAACAAAACGCAGTTTCAACTGAGACGATTTGCTAACCTAGCTATGTAGCAATGTATTGAATAACTAGCTAGCTAGAAGTACTTATAATACCACATTTATAATATCACTGGGTTGTTACATTTATATATGTTATATATATTATTATATATATATATATTATATATTATATATATATATATATATATATATATATATATATATATATATATGTGTATTCAGTTAACTGTTACTATAAATTACTCCCGCGATATATATATATAGCTAATATTACCACCACCGAGACTATTAATTAGGCCAGATAGCTGTCAGTCAGAAATCTGCTTCAGAAAGAAGTTAAATATTAGTATTTACTTTAAAAACTTGTGTATAACGACGAAATGGGTGCTAGCTAGATGCTAAACTAAATCTTATTTGAAAACGTTAAGTTGGTGCTCTCGTGCACCACTTTACGCACGTGCGTGCGCACTTTGCACGAGAAAAAAACGTTTAATTCATGCCATTCATAGATTACATTTGCAGAATATTAAATCGTTCTAGGATGTTAGCTGCTCTGATGTGGTTTATTTCTTATTGCTGCTATTGCGTGGTCCCAAATAACATTATACTACAGAATAGAGGTTTTATTCCACACGGACAGGTCTAAATAAGCTCGCCCCACGTTCAATATCTGGCAACCAACAGCACGCGGGCGGAACGGCTTCATCCGGGTCACTGCGGAGAGAACCAAAACAGGAAGTGAATTGAATTCAAAGCAGCGTAGCTAAGAAACCGCGGAGGATGCCGAGAAGGACACGGACCGCATCATGAGGTGACTAGAAGGTAAAGCTAAACTAAACATTCTTATTAGCGTATTCAGTTAACTGTTACTATAAATTACTCCCGCGATCTAGTCGTGAAGATAAAAACATTTTGTTGTAGGATCGAAACTTTTTGTTTTTTAACTATTACGTTGTCGGGCTAATTAACTAGGTAACTAAACTAGGTCAGGTTTTCCAGATTTGATGTTATTTCCTCCTTCTTCTGTTTCCACCAAAAGCAACAAATCAAAGTCAAAGGTAAGATTAGCTACCAAAACAAAGAATAAAATGGATATTTATATAGAGTGTTTTAGTTTAATACTGTCACGTGTTGATGGGGATGTTGTTGTGAAGAAGCGCCATCTCCTGCAGTCACTCAGTGTGCTGCCTGTCATGAGTGTCCTGCAGCACCTACATGCTCTGCAGGACTGAAACTTGTTTTCCAGATATGTTGGTAGTTAGGTTGCTCGTTTGCTAGTTAGCTGTTTATACTTTTTAAAGGTCGAAAATGTATCAGTCGAAACTAATGGTAAAGTATTGCCATTAATTTAAGATTCGCGAAGGCCTAAGAGGAAGTGAGAATGTGGCGCTGAAAGATGTATAGCTATAGTTTTCTACCGCTTTCTCTTACAAAAAGGAACCGGGTTGTTTTCTCATCCTCCAGGTCGCAAAAGGAAAGCGCGGAGTATACTGCCCGACCTGGACTTCATCTTAAGGTAATCTCATAACCCGAAATGAGTGGAGGTGTCAATTCCAGGTTCAGAAAGTGAAAGTCTTCACCAGGATTTTGCTCAGGCTTCCTGGATTGTGTTGATTCCACTAATTTTACCTGGATTGCACTAATTAGAAAATCTAGCAAGCTTGAGCAAAATCCTGGTGAGGACTTTCACTTTCTGAACCTGGAATTGACACCTCTGGTTCAAATGTCAGTGCGCAGCTGATTATTAGATGTTGTCCTGTTTGCCCCTCCATGCAGTAGCAAGCCTACTGTCAGAGATGTGGTGGTTCCAGGAGGGCCTGTGTGTCCTGCCAGTGGCACTGGTGGTGTGGACCGCCGCCACCTTCATCTTTGCCTACATCACAGCTGTTGTTCTCCAGCATGTGGACCCGTTTGTCCCTTACATCAGGTGAGGGAGGGGGAGTGGACGTGTGGACATGTCCTGTGATGGAATTTACATGTCTGTGCACTGTGGTTTTGCTTTGGTCAGTGATGGGGCAATGGTGTAGGAGTGTGTCAAACTATCCCGACAGAGCTGTGTTCATGTTGCAGTGACACAGGAGCGTTGCCCCCGGAGAGATGTGTGTTTGGGATCATGCTGAACATTTCTGCCTTCCTTGGTATGGTGCAAAAGCTTCTGACATTATGTTTCTCACAAAACCTTAATTTCAACCAGTCAAGATAGATCTCTGTTTATCAATGCCTAATTCAACCTGTTCAAATCCATCAGTGTTGCTTGACACTAAGTGACATTACCAATACTGCAGGCTGTGATTCATTTAGCCATGTGCACCCTTTTAAATCCTGTTAAAGTGTGGAGTCCAGCTATGCTGAGAATTGTGTGTTTTCCCATCTGTGTGCATGCTTGTATGTGCACACATCCACTTTATGTGTGTGTGTTTCTGCAGGCATTGCCACCATGTATGTGCGCTATAAGCAGGTGCAGGCCCTCACTGATCAGGCAGAGAAACGCCTCCTGCAGTTGAACTTTGTTGGCCTTGTGCTCGGCAGCACCAGCTCCTTCGGCATGTGTGTGGTGGCAAACTTCCAGGTACAGCAGTGTTTTCAAGTCTTTTTTTTAGTATAGGGAATGTCCCACTGTATCCCTCACACGGCATGGCCAACCAATTAATTCTAACTGCATTCTGTGTACCAGTGATTTTCATTTCACTGCAAGCTGTTTTTGAAACCAGTGTAACCAGTGCACTTTGAAGCCATGGGTTTGACCCCTTTGCTGTTGCCTCTTTCCTGTGGTGGTACAGAAAACCACGTTGTTCTCCATGCACCTGGTGGGGGCGGTGCTGACGTTCGGCGTGGGGGCGCTGTATATCCTGACACAGACGCTGCTGTCCTGGTGGATGCAGCCGCACGTGCACAGCAGACGGCTGTTCGTTGTGCGTCTGGCTCTCTGCGTCTGGACCTTCGGCAGCATCATCAGCAGTATCCAAACCCTCTTCTGACTCAACAGGGGGGCAGTCATGGTCCGGTGGTAGGGAACTGGTCTTGTGACCGGAGGGTCGTGGGTTCGATTTCCAGACCTGAGGCCATGACTGAGGTGCCCTTGAGCAAGGCACCGAACCCCAACTGCTCCCCGGGCGCCGGGCTAGGGCTGCCCACCGCTCTGGGCACGTGTGATACACAGCCCCCTAGTAATCACGTGTGTGTGTGTGTGTGTGTTCTCACTGCACAGATGGGTAAATGCGGGGTACAAATTTCTATTGCAGTGAAAAATCGCAATTGACAAATATGGCAAACATTTCTTTCACATTTCCAGTACAGTACTTGGGATACTAATGATAGCAATACAGCCAGGGAGATCTCAGTGGGGGCAATAAATGAACGGACTTCTCAGGGGCCCTGGGGCTGAGGCTGGGGGGGGGCCTCAGGGGCCCTGGGGCTGAGGCTGGGGGGGGCCTCAGGGGGCCTGGACTGAGGCTGGGGGGGGGAGCCTCAGGGGGCCTGGGGCTGAGGCTGGGGGGGGCCTCAGGGGCCCTGGGGCTGAGGCTGGGGGGGGCCTTAGGGGGCCTGGACTGAAATGTTTCCTTTAGTGTTCAATTAGTGTGATGGGTAGAAGACTATAGACCAAAGACTTCTGCATGTTTAAAATATATCAGAGGCTGTTGCTACTTCTCCTTTCTCCTCCCTTGTTGGTGTAGACATGGTTGGTGTAGTGTAACCACGGTGACTGCTGCTGTTGGAAGAGCGGCAGACAGTGCTTTCACACACACGAAACCAAGTCAGGGAGGCAAAAAAGAAACACACATGAAATGAAAAGATACACCAAATCCACTGTCTCATAAAAGTTAAATTCAGTGTGGAGGACGGTGTATTTCCAGTTCAGCCAGCCCACACTGGTATCTAAACAAATGTACAGACAGACTGCCTGTGTTTGAAACGAATCCCTCTATATTAATTAAGGTTCTGTGTTTACAGATGTATTTTTTAAAAGCAGCTGTCTGTCTTTGAGATGCTGGAGTTTGGGGTGATAGAAGGCAAACCAGGGAATGTTTTCATAATAAGAGTATGAAATAGTCACACAAATTCAGTATTTTTATGTAAAAATAACAAAATTGGAATAAAATTGAATTAAGTGATTTACTGAGTCTAACAAATGTACTGGAGAACCAAGGCTTATGTGTTCCTGCCAGTAACATATTGATCAAGTTAGCACTGCTCAGCTGTCTTGTATTTGGGTGTATGAGGATAAGTCTGTTTTTGGAGTTGATGTAATTGTTTTTGAAGAGGGGGAAGGAAGGGCACAGAGACTGCATTAGTACAGGATACATTCATGAAACACACCTGATTGCACTAATCCACTGGGATCATAAAGGGGGGGGGTGGTTTACCATGACCAGCCAACCCTAGTTCATAAAAAAAGAGAGAGGCATGTGACTGTCAGCTGGTTACCAGGGTTTCAAAAAGGAGCCCTCTGAACAGATAAAAGTTGTCTGAAAAGTGAGTTTAATGCTTGTGTCTGAAGGCAGGAGAGGGCATGTACACTGGGATAAACTATATTTTCCTTGACTGTTTCTCAGTGTTCATATCATCTGTGATCATGTACAGCAGTCTGCCAGGAGTGGAAGTGTCCAAAAAACTCCACTGGACCCCAGGAGAAACTGTGAGGCTTGCATGCATGTATGAGTGTGATTAAAGGACTGTGATCCTGTATAATCGAGACACGCACACGTGTGTGTGTGTGCATGCATGTGGCTGATGAGCTTGAATGAGATGTTGACTGTGTGGATTTATAGTGAGGGTGTGTCACAGAAAGGAGAGGAAAGTGACAGTGTGGCTTCCCTGCAGGGTTACACAGCTCACATGGTGAGCACTGCCTCTGAGTGGTGTCTGGCCTTTTCCTTCATCAGCTTTTTCCTCACCTACATCCGAGACTTCAAAGTAAGATCATTAATCTCATATTACACACACATGCAGATATGTGTATAGGAAATGCTTCTGTAATCACTCCTATATCTTTCTGTGTTCAGAAAATTCACCTGAGGGCAGAGGCGGACCTTCAGTGCAGACATCTCCACGATGCCTACAGCTCACCACAGAATCCTGGGGAAACCTCTCCACTACTTGCTGGATCCATCTAAGCACACAGATACTGTATCGGAAGGTCCCATCCAAACACACAGGTGCACAGCCAATTAAATGAGATACACACACTCAAGAATTTAATGGCTCCAACAGGTTGATATCTTTTAAGATAAAAGAAAATATTTTAAGCAAAAGTCAAGACTGTACAGTAGGAGACACTAAGGTCGTTCCTGTTCCAGTATAAAACGGACCATCCTATCCTCTGTAGTCCAGTCTCCCACCAGTCCTGAACCAGCTGACCGAGGCCATTGAAGGTCTGCTGCCCTTGAGCTGGGCAGCTAAGTGAGTCTGACAAGTCCCTACTATCAGTATAGCAAACAGACGTATAGAACTGAAATCCTGATCCTACCAAACACTCCCATTTGTCCTCGTGTCTTTGATGAGAAGAAAAGGCTCTGAAAACTTGCTTGGTTGAGATAGTTTAATCACACACTAATTACAGTATACTGTTGTGTAGACTGCTGAACACATCCTTAAAGATGTACAACAGAATTCACTGTACATACAACACATACTGTATGTAGTGAACTTAATGCATAGTTATGAAAATGCTTCCCTGAGGCACACTGACCCCCCAAAGGTACTTTAGAAGCTTTTGTGGAATCAGAAGGTTTCTAAGGGCCAGGCCCAAAATTTAATATATTTTAGAATATTAGAATTGATTATATGCAAAGCTTTGTAAAAAAAAAAACCAGGCTCTAATCAACTAATTCCAAAATATAAAATAAATGAATTTTTATTGTGTTTTCCACTATTATGTAAACAGCTTTCTCACATTATGTATTCAGTGTATTTTTACATCATTCTAATTTGTACAGAAGTACAAATGTACAGAGTTGTGAGATTTCATGGTGTACTGAACCTTTATAATTATCACTATGAACTGAATCGGTTGTAATTGCTTATGAATTGAAACGTTTTAATTGACATTATGTAGTCAATTACATCTTGACTCTGTGTGTGTGTGTGATGTGGAGTGGGATGCTTGATTTAAGATTATGGTTTTATTCTGTATTTTCAATGTTGGAAAATGGCTTATCTAAAATTGTTACTGTAGCCAAGTTAATGGTTGCCAGTTAGCATCATTATCCCAAAAGGGCTTAATGCTAATTGATTAGCCTAGTTTATTATGAGTCACTTACAAGTCACTTCAACTCTTCTCAGGACAGCTGGCAGCACACAGAGGCATTAAAGTCTACTTGTATGGATGCAAGTTGCAGCTCTGGGGTTGTCATCATCTTTATAGTGTGTGAACTCTGTTGGCTGGCTACTTAGTTATACATACTACTAATAGTTGTGTTTGTATTCTACAAATTACTAAAATTACAATTAAACAAATTTGAGATTGAAATAGAGAAGCAAACACCGCTGTTCTCTAAATCAGCGGTCACCAACCACGAGTCATTTGGAGTGATTTTGAAAAATATAAAAAATTTGGGACCGGCTCATTTCAGAGAAACAAGCTCAGGGCTCCCACTAATTCAACACAAGGGTGAGTTTTATTTTTATGCAGTTTAGATTTGTCTTTATGCCAGTCATATGATTTTATTTTGTTGTATTTACCTCCCACACAAGGTCAGTCCATAAAAATATTGTCTAATGTAACCGATCCATGGCACAAAAAAGGTTGCTCTAAATATTTAACAATGTTTAATGATGCTGCTGGTTATGAGGAAATCCACCTTCATTTATATGTCCAGGAGTTCCCTTTCTCTCGAACATGAGCCACTAACCAGACACTCGGGGTTATCATCTTATCTTATTTTATTCTTATTAAGAGAATTAAAGTGCAATTTCAGTCAGCTGTGCAACATCAAAACAGCCCTTACACGAACACTGATGTATACCTTTAAAATTTGTAACCATATTCTAACCCCAGCATATGATTTTTTTTTTCTTTAGTTCATGACGTACATCATAACATTTACAAATGTAATGACAGACGTAAAAAGTAAATGCTTCTTTGTTTAAATAGCAAAGACTGCTTTACAAGTAAACACACAGTGCCCAGACAGGACAGACAGAGAGAGATAAAGAGCACTGGATAAACACTTAAAAAATGCTCTGGATCATCAAATAAAAGACGCACGTGCTTGTTGTGGTGGTCACACCACGACTCCCTTTATCCAGCCACTCGTGGATTTATCTTTTTTCCTCTTCTCCCGATGTTCTGCAATCTTCTTGTGAAAGAACCCTGAATCAAAAACAACAACTCAGTCTTCCCACATCTGTCCAGTCCACATACGTACTCTGTTCCAGCACCCAACACACCCAATCAAGGTATCTTCAGCCCTTGATTACCTAGTTCAGACGCATGTACAAAGCTGAAACACAGTAGCTGACTAGCCTGGTGTCCCAAAGGACTGGGTAGTACTGCTGCCGGGGGCAGCGTCTCTTTTAGACTGTTCCACCCACTACATGTTTGTTTAATTGTACCACTACATCGCTACCTACCTTCATGGTTAGCCTGCTTCTCCTCTTCCTGAATGAACAGATCAAACATCTGCGTCTGAACGAACTGTTTGACAAAGTTTCGGCCTTTGGACTCCACGGCTTTCAGGAAGCTCTTCTTCTGGAACGTTCCTGTCATCTTGCCCCCACTAGGCCTTCTAATATGATTGGCAAAATGGCCCACTGTCTTCACAAAAAAAGTGAGGAAGGCTTCAGAGACCACCCTGTTGAGCTCCTCTGTGGCTGTGGGAGGAGGGGACACACACTTGGGCGTTAGTGAGTAGCATGGGGCGGCCACGCCCCACACTGTACTACATACAGGCCTTGTTCCTCTGAGGTCATGAACTCTGAAATAAGCTTGGAATAACTCAGGCAAGTGTAAACGTTGAATAACACACAAAGATTAATAGAAAATAAACACATTGATGGATTGTAAACTGTGAGTCAGCCATGTTCAAGAACCAACTACAGGCAGACAGGAAGAGTATTTGTCTGTTGAGCTTTGCTCCGCCCCCTACAGGCCCAGACTCACTGCTGTTGGGTTTGCGCTTGCACAGCTCCCGCAGTAGCTCCCCCTGCAGGTCGGCTGGGATTAACACGTCCTCGTCGCCAATCTACAGCAGGACAACAACGTTAACATGACTACACCTGATCCCATGAAGGAGGGGAGGTGGAGAGCAGGCATAACCACATATGAGCAGGAAGTGTGTGAGTGACAGAATGCCAGGAAGTGTGCACAATGTCAAGTATGTGTGACAACGCCAATCACCCTGCTGACGAACTTCTGTTCTGTTCGTCCTGAGAGATCAACAATCAGCAGCTGAGGAACCAGAAAAGGGAAAAAGTGTGTAAGTATGTGTGTGTGTGTGTGTGTGTGTGTGTGTATGCGTGTCCCTCTAATCTGTAAAATCTCACACACCATTTCCTAGCATGTGGTTTGCTGCAGGTGCACTCACATCGCTGTGGTCGCTGATCAGGTGGAGCAGGCTGCTCTGGACACCCAGCAGGTAGGGCGTGGGTGCCAGGTAGACGTCCAGGAGCACACGGGGCACGATGGAGATGAAGGTGTGCTGCCACTCGAAGGGGAAGAGCAGAGCAGCGACGGAGTGCAGCACCTGCGACAGAGTGCTACACAAACACACACACACATTGTAACATTAACGGGCTATTTGCAGTTGCTGACCGGTTCTCATGACCAGTTCCTCCGTTTCCTTATCCAGACTACTTTTGCATTTCCACATCCCTAACCACTTTGTGAAGGGCTTGATTAGCTCATACAGCACAAAGAACACATACAAATAATGGACAGTGCCGAGTAGAGAGAGCTAACAGGACAGCAGCTGTGTTCTCGACCTGTCACAGTTCTGATCTGTGAGGAGACTCAATTCTGTGAAAACATGAAGCAGTGCTGCACAACAGAATGCCGAAGAAGTCATTCCAAACATTTCCTCTGATCTCATAAGTGGCGCCTGAAAGATGTTGATAGATCAGATTTCTGATCTAGCTGGTATGCTAGGCATCTCCCATCGAGATCTGGCTGGCGTGCAGTCACCTTAACTCCTCAGCGATGAAGAGGACTCGTCTTTCCAGCACAGTAGCAGCAAACACCTGCAGGATCTCCTCCTCCGTCAGGCAGTGGAACAGCGGGTGGAAGTCCACATGTTCCAGCCAAGAGTCCGTCGGTCTCGTGAGGCTGATTATCTACAACACACACACACACACACACACACACACACGACTCAGTCAATGACTAAGATGCTAACAATCTGGGACTTTTTAATAGTGCAACACACAAGACCCGTTCATAATCATACATAAACAGTATATAGTGTAATACACAATACAGTTCTGCCATAAAACAGCATATATAGCAACAGTCAGACTGGCTATTACTGGCCATTTACATTCCTCATCATATTTATAGATGATATTAATTATTCCCTAATTAACCAGTACATTTACTAAAAGAAACTTTTAAAAACACTATTTGGCAAACTGACTTTCAGCTTTTAAAATATGGTGCATAGAACTACTTAAGTGTACATATTTAATTTTTTTCAAATCCTGCAGGGTGTGGTCCTCAGTGTCGCCAGAACTGGGCCCTTTTAAAACAAAGACAGATCCCAGGTCAGAGACAGACGGACATGGGTGGGCCCCAGGACGGATGGACAGACTGACAGACACTGCTTGTATGTTACCCTCATGTTCTGTTTGCGGTCTCTCCGACCATAGAAGCTTGAAACTTTTCATGATTTCCTAATTATATGAAGACTGCAGATAAAAAAAAATTGCTAATAGTTTTCTAAATGCCCCCTGGAGACATTTATATACAACTTCTGTTTGGGGTCTCAGAAACCAGAGCGTGATTAGACAATACATTCTTGGTGCCATTATTTAGTTTCTGCCTGGTCCTGAGTGTCAAGCTCTCTCTCTTACACACACACACACCACACTCACACCATCAAGGTGTTAACAATGTAACTTCACAAGTGATGCAAACCAAGATTTACATAAAGATTTACATATAGATATTTACATACATGTCCACATAAGTCTCCTGCAACTGCATCTGAGAATGTGTAGGAGATGTTCCCGTCACCCCACAGCAACAATACATTCACTTAATCAAAACATAATTTTGGAAGCATCATTCCTAACCTGTAAATGTGTTCTAATGAAAAATATAAGTAATTGGTTGTTAGATATAATATTAGATATACCCATTTGCGGTAATAATGCAAGTGGAAAATGGTAATTTACATATTTTTAACACCTTCCTGAATTTGAAAGACCAGTTTGGAACAGGACACACACATTTTCAGTGCACTAGACTGAAACACCTTTGGTATAAATTGATAATATTTTTAAGAAAAGTGATTAAATGTAAACTCGATATAAGTGTTTTATCCACACAAAACTGAAGTGTCCGAGATCCCAAACAACAAGGCACACTCAAGGATAGTCAAGACACAGATCTTTTACCACGTACATGTTCAGAGACCACAGACGTGCTACAGAACATGAGACACACAAGTGAGAATGTTCAGTTTTATAATATATATGACATTATTTAGAGACGTTGGGAGCGTGGCCAGAGGGAGACGTAGGGAGCGTGGCCAGAGGGAGACGTAGGGAGCGTGGCCAGAGGGAGACGTTGGCAGCGTGGCCAGAGGGAGACGCTGGCAGCGTGGCCAGAGGGAGACGCTGGCAGCGTGGCCAGAGGGAGACGCTGGCAGCGTGGCCAGAGGGAGACGCTGGCAGCGTGGCCAGAGGGAGACGCTGGCAGCGTGGCCAGAGGGAGACGCTGGCAGCGTGGCCAGAGGGAGACGCTGCCCTGTCATGCTCTTGAACCTTCTTTGCACTCTCAAAATGTGACAGATTATATAATTCTCCAGATTATCAGTTACCACAGTCTTACAAACAGTTAAAACTAGGATATGAAGCAAGAAAAGTGTTGTTGGGCAGGAAGGAAGCCCAGTTGTGCAGTGCTGGTCAGTCAGTGTGATTCTGCTGAACTGACACATGCCTGTGCACAACTACAGCCCAGGATGAGCATCATGTGCAGTGCTGGTGAATGTGGGCACCACTACTGAAGTCTTAAAATTACCATTAGTGCATGTCACCATTAAGGTACATGCTCAAACATTCCTGGTCTGTGGCCCAGAAAGGCCAAACAGCTTCAAACGTCCATACACAGCCCTCTGTCTCCATACAGTATTCACAGATAAAGGACTAAAACACACGTGCGTGTGTGTGTGTGTGTGTGTGTGTGTGTGTACCTCCGTTCCAGACTCTGGAATGAAGCTCTTGATTTTGACTGTGTTTCCTGGAGCAGGGAAGGGGGCCTCCCTCAGGCTCTGCATGAAGGGGTAGATCATCGCCTTGGAGATCTGCCCACGCTTCTCCACCTCATCAAAGATCTAAAACCAAACAAATTAAATGCTCAAATACCTCACACAGCCAAATGAAACAAACACTCAAATAGCTTTAATTTCTTTAGCACTCCTACCCAATATTCACTCCAAAATGAACACAGGTTATAATTCTTTGAAGGGAAAAAATACACAAAATTACATTCTGCAGCTATCTGAATTCAGCATTCATGGTGCTTTATATATATAATTAATCATAAATAAAACAAATACACCCAGACACAATGAAACACTACACACAGCAGATCAAGTCACTGTTTACATGATGGCAATGGGAGTGTGTTGTCTGGGTATGCACAAGCGCGTGTGCACACGTGTGACATTATACAACGAGGTGAAACTGAACGAAGGAAAGAGATACAGGGTTACTCAATGGGAAAACCCACAACGAAACAATGTCAAGAAAAATACTGAATGTCCATCTTGGCAAGATGTGAGATGAGTGATCTCAAGCTCTTCTTGTGTAATCATCAAAAAAAACATTAAAGGAATAGGTCTCATCACTTCTGGTCATTATCTCAGAATGGCCAGCATTTCTGTTTCAGTTAATATCCTGCTGCAGTAATTACATGAAAAAAAATTCAGTAGTTTAATATCAACCATTTTTGTTTTTTTGTATACAGTATTGAGTACCCCAGGGGTTCTCAACTGGTCTCAGCCCGGGACCCACATTTTCTCATTGTCATTAAGTCGCGACCCAGTTTTATACAGTACAAATATTATAACAAATTAAAAGGGTAACAATTGGTGATTACCATGGTATCAAGATTGGTTCATGCTGGGCTACAGACAAAAAAAATTACTCAAGGAGCCAGTAGGTCCTAAAATGACCCAGAGCACTGTGTACTCTGTTTTTCTACAACAATTTCAATAGTATTTAAATGATTTTTCATAAGATAAAAAACAAGTTGTATACATATTAAGTGCACATTTTGTAAAATATTTCAATAGCTTTTAAAATGTCCATCATAAGAGCATAAAACAAGTTATAGTACATTAAGTGCATCCTAATCAGCAACCTTGTTTTGTGGACTTATGATGAACCATTTAAAAGCTAATAAAATATGACAAAAACTGACCACAACAAACTGGTGCAAGGTATAAATGAATACCCATCTTTTAGTTGTAGTTTGTTATTTAGGATGCACTTAATGTAATACAAATTCTTTGGTGGTCTTAGATGGACCGTTTAAAAACTACTGAAATATTATTGCTGAACGTAAAATGGACACAAATTAAGTGTTAAATCGCGATCTGTCGATCGCCGGTGGATGGCGCCAGAGCGAACTAGTACCTCATTGAATCATATATGTGGATCAGAGGTAAATAAACTGAAATTTTTTTTCGGCGTGAGATATCGGAAGTGTGGCGTGAGAGCGTGTGAAAACGGTCAAATGCGTGTGACTCACGCTCAATGCGTGAGAGTTGGCAACCCTGAGACTATAAACAATTTTTTTTACAAGCTGTCCGCGCGACCCACCCAAAACGTGTCCGCGACCCAAAACGTGTCCGCGACCCACCAGTTGAGAATCACTGGAGTACCCAATACATCTTTAACAATTTATTAAATGTCATCTCCACATGATGCTATAAAGTGATCGTCCCCCGATTTGATTTGGTCCAGTATGTCCCATGCTAAATATGTTTAGATAGCCCTGGTGTGGTGTAATTGGGCTCCTCCTCCTTTGCGTTACCTTGGAGAAGAGGCCAAAGCAGGCCACCCTACTGATGATGCAGTAGGCCTCCGGGGGGCGTGCTCCCTTCCCATGGGGCTGCCACACAACGCAAAACTGTCACCAACACTGTTCAAACACTCACAGCAACACAACATACTGCAAAACCTGATAGAGCTTTCAGATACAGCTTCCAATACAGCAAAATTCAAACACTACTCTCTGACAATTCAATACAAACACTAACAGAGCAATCAGGACAAAACCACTCAGCCCTGTCACAGTGCAATAGACAACACACTGCTAATGCTTTCAAGTACATTAATTAAAGATTCAAATAAAATTCAAAATGCTAAATGAGACAAAGTGCAGTTGTTGAAACGTGAGCTTGTTCATTACCAGCAAACGTCTGCAGTAGCCATTCCTTCTGGTGCCGTCAATCTCCGTCAAAACGAACGAAAATGTTTCACTGCAGAAGACAAAGACCATATCAGCCCGGGGTGTGTGAGTGTAAGAGTGAGAGGGTGAGACAGTGAGAGGGTCAAAGAGTGAGAGCGTGAAAGAGTGGGAGGGGTGAGAGTGGGAGGGTACAGGAAGGAGGTGTGGCCTGCTGCTCCTAAACTAGGGGCCCCAGTCCCTCAGGGTCCACCCAGCGCACCAGTGAAACGTTTCCTTTGGTTCCCACAGCAGACGTTTGGAGTGTCATGTGTGGGTTTATCTTTTCACAAACAACCAACAGAACTCCTTGACACAGTTTCAGGTACAGTGTTTGCTGAGGAAACAGAAAGCATGAAGACTGTAAATATGGAGCAGCATGACTGGATCTTTCTTGGAGGATTACAGCCTCACTATGGCCCTGCACACATTAGATTCAGCTGTTGAAGGATCGCTAGCTGATTTGCTGAATAAG
The DNA here is from genome assembly GCF_052324685.1 of Brachyhypopomus gauderio. Taxonomy (NCBI): domain Eukaryota; kingdom Metazoa; phylum Chordata; class Actinopteri; order Gymnotiformes; family Hypopomidae; genus Brachyhypopomus; species Brachyhypopomus gauderio. The sequence goes on along the minus strand of NC_135211.1, from coordinate 20,417,434 downwards.
GAAACCCTTAATGCGTGCAGCTATGTTGCATGCCTGCTTACAGTGACAAAGCAGAACTTATAAAACCTGCCGACAGACTGTGCTTACAAACTGAGAGACCGAAAGTGCCACCATCAGTAATAGCACAATAGCTGCAGTGTCTGTGCAGAGCAGGAATTCACACAGCTGAACACCATCACTCCAAGGTGAAGACCTGGAGCTGTTCACTGACAGGCGGAGACACTCACACTTGCCTGGACACAAATATTTACCATGTCCTGTGAGTGTATACATGTACATGCTTGAGTGAGAGAACGATAAACTTGTGAGGTGTGTGTGTGTGTGTGTGTGAGAGAGAGAGAGAGGAGAGAGAGAGAAGTACTGAGAAGTACTGATCACCTGTGATACTCTGTAAGAGGAACCCAGCTGACCCCTTCTGGAAAACAGAAGAGTGTGATGGCTTTGAGACATTTTTCCTCTTCCTCTTTCTGTGTTCTGCTCACGGCTTTGGGAAACTGGTAGATGATGTGGGGCTCATAGCCTTCCCCTTCTGTCTTCTTCCTCAGACTCACCACCACCAGGTACTCAAAGAAGAAATGCATTCCACCCTGGTGAGGCCTCTCCTGGGCCGCAGGCGATGCAGATGCACTGACCAGCAGGGGCGCCGCTGCTTTTCTCTCCGTCTCTAAACCACGAAATAACCAATAATCAAGCAGCAAATACTGAACATCCAGTAACCATCAATATTTCACCGTCGATAACTCAACAGCCATTAAACAATCCCCTATAACTAAAGAAGAACTGATCACATTTCTTGCAGTACAGGTAGAGAAGGTGGCGACGGTCACACAAAGCCTTCTTTAACCCTGTCCCAATACAGAAACACACACACACACACACACACACGGGCAGAGATTACAGCAGGAAGTGCGACAACTGCCGTAGTACCTCCAGTCTGTGTGTGTGTGTGTGAGAGTGTGTGTGAGAGAGAGAGAGAGAGAGAGAGAGAGAGAGAGATGAGCATTTAAGGTTATTTATGTGATGCCCTTTGTGTGTGTGTGTGTGAGATGAAACCAGATGACAAAAACAGAGACTGCTCAGTCTCTTCAAGACAGCTTCCTCAGGTTGGTATCTTTGAGTATGTACAACATACACTGTGCAAACATACAGACTCAGAAACAGATCAGTCACAGCAGAGCAGATTTGTCACCACCACCAAACGAAAGCCATTCCTCTCAAATGAGGAGACAGCAGCATTAGAGGTCAAAGGTTACAGATCATCCTGCTGTGCACATGCTAGCCACTACAGCGTATGCAATTGCCAACCATTAGGTCAAAGGTCAATTCAACATGGACGATCTGCAAACAGCTTCATTTAATCCCCATACTCTAAACAGTGAAACGAGTAATCTTTACATGCAACGTGCAAACTCTAAATATTGATTTGCTTCAAATTTTTATGTAAACATTATCTATAGGTAGATGAAACTGCTGGATTCTAAACCCCAACCATCTGAATGCATGTGTGTGTATGCATGCACGAACACCACTGTGTGCAGGGGCGCAGATGGAAATTCTGATGTGAGGGGGATCAAGCTGTACAATATATAAATAATAATATAAATCTGGAGGGGACATGTCCCCCCCCCCCCCCGGTCCCCAGTGCCATCTGCGCCCCTGACTGTGTGAATGAGTATACTCATGGTACCCCTGTTTGAGTGCGTGTGTTACTCACTATTCTTGTGGAGTTTATCCTGTAGGGAGGACAACACAGAGCTGAGCTTCTTCATTGGACCATGGTCTAGATCACCCTCAGTAGTCATGACAACTAGACAAAGAGAATGAAAAGAAGGTGAAACAAAACAAAGAATATGGGAAAGAGAAACAGAGAACAAGGAGAGGAGAGGGGGACGAGGGAGAGAGAGGAGGGGATGAGGGAGAGAGAGGAGATCTTTTTAGATAAGCCCTTTATTTGAATTTCACCTTAACCATTCGCCCTTTACAGTAATTTGACTCGACTGTTCCTGGGAAATTACCCTCACTCCTTCATTTCCTATGATGGGATGTTTTGTAGTGTTTTCAAGAAGGATAAAGAAATGTGCTTATCATGTTGATCATTGTAACAGAAGAAAATGAAAGGACACTGGGGTTTTTTTATTTTTATTTGTCCAGTCATTCCTGTTCTCCATCAGGAACAGGGTCACCCCCTTAATCAAGCATCAGGAACAACACAATGATGATGGATAAAGTGGAAATCCTGAAAGTGTGTGTGTGTGTGTGTGTGTGTGTGTGTGTGTGTGTGTGTGTGTGTGTGTGTGTGCTGGAATTTCCCATCATCTCACAACACACTGCAGAAGCTCGACTGCTTTAGCCAACACAGACTTCCACTGTGTGAGTGGAACAGAGTGTGATGGAGTTAGCATGTGTGTATCAGCAGAGTGTCTGTGTTCCTGTACAGAAGGGAACATCTGTATGCATGTATGAGCAGCTTGTGTAAAGGCCTGTCAGGCGTGCGAGCTGCACAGAGCCACAGATCCTGCACTGAAATGCTGTCCCTCCCTGACCCACAAGCAGCAGGTGAGATGGGCCTGAACAAGCTCACATCACTGTGCAACGACCATGTCACGAGCCCATATGGAACATAAAGACAGAGAGTTTAACAGCCTGCTCTACCAGACTAGCTCTGCTTTCACTTTGTAATCTAAACGTTTGACTATAGATAAAAAAAAAAGTTCTGTTTCGTTTTATAAAATAAAGTATTTCATGATGGTCACTCTATTGCCCTGGCTTTTACATTAGACTATATTACTTGGATATAAAACGCTGTAAGGCTTGTGTTTGTGGGTTTTTTTAATCACCTTTAAGCTCTTAAGTATTCCTGTACTTTTTGCTGTTCATTCCTCATAAGGCCCTATATGGCGAACTCTGTTTAGATGAAAGAGATCAAGATTATGATGAATGATTCAGATTCTCATTTCAGATTCAACCTCGTTAGAGACCAAGATACGGACATTCGTGGAATGCCGTTTCTATTATTAGTCTAAACTAGTTAAACGTGCGACGTTTCTAAATAGTTCTATTAATCTTTGGTACTCAAATACAAGGGAGGCAGAACCGATTACTAGACATGTCACAATGTCACCATTTCACCTCAGTGGATATTAACGACAAAGTAATGAGCCACAAATCCTACACTCTGTAAACTCATTCCTACTTTTGAAAAACTTCTGGAAAAAATCCTTTTAAGATTTGTTTGTTTCTTTTACCGTTTTGTGTTAGAGAGTTCGGGAATTTTGGGTTTACTTACCGTTTGAAGAGTTCTTCGTAATGTCACAGAACCCTAACTCCAGACACGTCAGTGTCCGACTCCGTCCCTCAGCCCGGTTCACAGCACACACGGTCCGGTGGAGCGGCGGAACGACACCGTGATGCTCGTGATGAACGTAGCGACGGAGCCCGCCAGGACACGCCGGTACTGTTTTAAAACACAGTGGGCGTTACCCATGTACCACAGTACCACGGAAAGGTCCTGAGTTTGAACGCGTTTTTAAGGTAGTAAAACAGAAGCAATGTTTACAGACGTGGAATTAATCGCCTGGTTAAATTATTAACACCCTATCAATGTTTACAATTTCCCGCGTCTTTACAAAAACGTAAAAGGTAAACACGTGTGGATGCGTATGCCATGAAATTTGTCCCTCAGATTTACACCATCGCTTAACAGGAGCTTCCGATAGAGAAAACTGAAGGGTATTAACGAAGTCACAAATACTCTGAATGTGGTTAAAGTTTGTGGCAAATTTTGCAACCGGATGTGTACAACAGCCTACAAAATAACGATGGACAAAATCACGTGAAGCTTTTGGGATTTCTCCCTGATTGTGTCAGCTGAGTGAACTCAGCGCGCGCGTGGCGAGATGCAGCCCAACTCTGCAGTAATACCCTGCTCCCGGTGCCCGGTCATTATAGCGCCATCATGATTAAAACCATGAACCATAGTATTTAGTTTTACTCTGCAGATTAGTGATTTCCATCTGTGTTGACTGCAATATATGATCTTTGTCTCAATTTTATTTGATAAAGGCCCAATCGAGAAGGGTATACACATTCATTGTGTATTTACTTTGTTCCTTTATGTACGTTATAGCCAAGTTTAAAATAAATAAATAAAGAGAACGCGAGTATGGTTGCGCCCTCTGCTGGTGGTTTTCTTTTACACTGATTGAAAGTGTTCTGGCTCCTTTGCAAAATATGAACACGATATACACTCGTGTAAAAACTAAAAGGCGAGGATTTCTCTTACCAAAACAAAATGATAGGCGATTTAGGAATCTGTCTTCATTAGCCTCTTAATTTGTTCAATCTATTGAGCATATAATTTAATATCTTACTATTGGAAACTCGCAGTTACCAGTGCCCTGATGAGTTGTCAACTTTGTGTAGAGCAGGCAGTTTGTTTGGTCTTCTGCAAGCACAGGCCTGAGCAAACACCACCGCAAACACCACAGCAGACGCGTTTTCTTTTCGCTTAGTAATTTCGTACGAATTGCAGCGGAATCAGACGTGTTGTAAGAAATCCGGAAAAACCTTTTTGTATTATCTCGAAAACGTATCACTCATTTTCTCGGTATCTCAATATATAAGTTGTTGTCTCAAAGTTAGGGTTATCCACACTGTATCGAATATATGTATATCCATTGGATAAAGCCCAGTTGATCAAGTCTGTCATTGTTGGCATTTCAAAGCGTAGGTCTTTCATGTTCCACCAATTCCTGGCAATAATTTATTTTATTTATAATTAAGTAGTTTTTCCTGCTACCGTTTGATATCTTCAGACAAAATAAACTCATGATCATGAGAAAAGCACCTTTATTGTCAAAAGAACACAAGAACAATATTGAGATGACAGTACCATGTGCTCTTGAATGATATTGGCTCTGTGTTTTTCTTTTTTGGTACATTAATTTGCAAATAGATGCTCCTCCAGTGGAATTAGTGATGTAACCTATGGTAACGGGTTCTTATGCAATGCTTTGGTAACGGTTGCATCACAAAGCTCAACAGCTGATATAGCCTATCACACTGTTACCATAGAAATATATCACCCGGTTACCACAGAAATATGTAATGTTCAAACACAATTTTTGATACGACGAGTTTAAACTATTTCTTTACTTTCAGTGATACCCCACTGCAGGGCCGGTGTTCTGCCCCACTGGGTCTGGTAGCTCGCCTCTCACCGGAGCACTAAGCAAAGCGTCCGACCAGAAAAGCTCAGACTGCATATATTAAACACACGTAGGCCTATATTAAACAACACCTGAGACAACTCAGACAGCATATATAAATGAACAGCTCAGATAGTGTATGTTAAACAACAGCTCAGAGTGTTATTTCATAGTGCTAACCCACTGGCTTAGGAGAAAATCTTATTGACCCATTAATTAAGGGAAATAAGTGGTAAGCAACGCCACCTTATGGCTAATAAGGGATACTGCAGATATAGTCTTTCAAAGTTTACTGTTACATTTTAACAGTAAACTTTGGGTCTGAATGTAAGACAAGAAAGAAAATGTATCTGCAAGTCCAGTCAGTCCATAAATAAACAAATCTGATGTAAGTAAACACATCCTATATAAATCTGAATTCTTTTACTTAGAAAGTTTCCCCAAGTATTTGTAATACTTGGCCTTGTCTGGCCGTCGTTTCTATTGCAATGTTAGCCAATTTTAGCCAAAACAGCATTTGAAACTTCGTCATCATTCGTTTAGTCGTCCTGCGCTTCCTGCCCTCATCTCCCGTGGGGTTGTTCTTATTGCCCCATGACCAGTAGCTCTGCTGTTTGTTCATGCAAGCTTTTTATGCATCATATTGCAATATAGGTTTTTAGTTGATACTTAAATACCGGCACTAACTTACATACCATTTTTTTTTCAATTATTTCTCAGTCGGTGTAACTAATTGGAATCCTAATAACGTTTTCCATTTTAGACAAATAGAAATGTCGTTAGTTAGAAGACAAGCGCCTTCCTTTATATTTAACTTTATAGGTGCTGTTATCACTAGACGGTCAGAGAGAAACATGTCTACCACGCTGTCTGGTACCTTTGACTTTTGTGTGCGCTGTACAGTCAGTCCTTCAGTTTAAGCTGTAGATAGAAGAAAACAGAGCGCTTCACAAATGACGCAAGATCCGGGTAGGCGCACACAGCGCAGCGGCAGTAGCGCCACGTCGGCAGAGAGAACCCCATCGAAAAAGGGGGAAAAAGTTTAGGGACCTGAACAGTACGTGTTTTTCACATTTAGATTACCTACGGACATTTCACATAAGATAAATAGCAGACCTGTGGCCTGATGCCAAACTGATATTGTGAAGTTTCTCGGAGGTGCAGCGCACCAAATTTGTCCCAGGTGCGCTTATTCAGGAGTAAATAACGTAAAAACGAGCGGATCGCTTTGCTGCCGAGAAGTTGCCAGAAACAATGGTTAAGGTAAGTATGGTTACACATGCTGGTTCATTTTCTCAGTTCTATTTTTGCTTATCTGACTCGAGAGGGAAGTTAGATTGTATTTAGAGAACCTATACTATTCCTTTAAATAGTAAATTTTAGTTTTACCAAAAACGATGTACTCGTTGTGATTATGCTGAAATTGTTGCCTTTTCTATATTACAGTGGCTAATTTACATTTGGATGTTATCGTGAACAGCATTTATATAAGAAATTATTCTTAAATTGTAACTGTTTGCGTTTAAACTCTTTAATATTACATAATTGGTGCTTGGTTTGGTTACGTGGAGGACATGCAATTTGTTTGTCAGCTAACTTGCAAAGTTAGTAAATTTTAGTTTTACCAAAAACGATGTACTCGTTGTGATTATGCTAAAATTGTTGCCTTTTCTATATTACAGTGGCTAATTTACATTTGGATGTTATCGTGAACAGCATTTATATAAGAAATTATTCTTAAATTGTAACTGTTTGCGTTTAAACTCTTTAATATTACATCATTGGTGCTTGGTTTGGTTACGTGGAGGATATGCAATTTGTTTGTCAGATAACTTGCAACCATGTTATTTTTTGTCGCGCCCTCAATTTCTGGTGGGGTGTATTTTTTGGCCTCACAAACAAGCTTTTCAACAATTGAATTTTTCGGAACGTCAATTAAATTTCCGCATGTGGGGTTCTCGGGTTTGACTGAAACAGTGTAACAGTTTATCTCTTTAAATGTGAAACGTGTCAAGTCTTCCGTCTAAACACGCGCACTGCACTAATCGGACCGTATCCCCCTGTAGAACGTCTGCGAGATGCGGCACGGCGGCACAGCTCAGGAGCACGAGACCGTTCAAGCCGGAGTGGAGCCCCCCGCAGGTAAACCGCACGCGCAGGTCGCGACCCCACCACGTGTGAATATAAATAACCCGTTTGCACAAAGGCGCCCAACACACTTGAGATATAGAGCACTCTGTCTGGCGGCTATTTCAGCACCATGGGACCGGCGCGTCACCGCTCATTGGTGCGGGTGCGTGCGTTGGGAGTTGGTTTGTTTTTTACTTTCCCGGGTGCAGGTGCTATATGATGCAATACATATTTTTTATCTCACTATATTCTATAGAGCTTGTACACAAAACCAGCACGTTTAAGCAGAAGTTTTATCATTTTGAAGCCCCATTGTAAGTGCTCCCACCCAGAGTTGATTGGTGCCCACTTGTAAAAACGTATGAACTGTTGTGAAATGACTGTCTGCTTGTACAAAATGTGAAGTAGCTGCTCTATCAGGTCAACCCTAAAAATAAAAACGTAGCAAACATGCTGCTAATTGGGGTTGTCCTTGGGGAACTGATGTCATCATTCAAGCCTGGTTAAAGACCCCACCATGCATATGCTGCTGTTTGGGCTGTGAGGGGCTTGGGGCTGAAGCTCTGTGTCTGTGTTCCAGATGAGGGGAAGGAGGGTGCGGAGCCTTCCGCCTCTGCACCCGGTGTTCTATGGCGAGTGACCGGAGGCATCTTCAACGCCACCAAGGGTGTTGTTGGTGCAACAGTTGGGGGAGTGACCTGGCTAGGCGGGAAAAGCCTGGAGATCACCAAATCAGCTGTTAGCTCTGTCCCGTCTGTAGGCGTTGGCCTGGTCAAAGGCGGAGTCTCTGCTGTGGCCGGGGGTGTGTCCACAGTTGGAGCAACAGTAGCTAGCAAAGTTCCATTCACAGGGAAGAGGAAGGACAAAGCAGAGTGAAGAAGAGGATGATTATGATGGACAAGGGGAGTGCACCTCTGAGCCCTAACACTAGAGTTCTGTTCCTTGTTTCTGTGCAGCATACTTCTTTTTTTTTCTTCTTCTTCTTCTGTGTTTCTTTCCTAAATGCTGGTTGTATTTGTTTGAAAATGTTTGCTTTTGGGGTTTGATGGTTCAGGGCATCCTCACCCCGGTCAGGTGGCTCTGATAAGTGCCATTCAGCAAAGACACCTGCAGTCTCTCATATATTTGTAAATCGGCCTTTGCAAATATAAGGACTCTGAAGGTTTGTAGCGAAACTGGGACACATTTCAGAAGAACATTTTACTAATGTCAACACAGAGGGTGTGAGTTTCTGCTGTTGTTGGGCTGCATTCAGTGATGTTTTAATCATGCCTCCAGATCTCTGTTTGTAAACAAGAAAACATATTTATTTCTAAAGTTGCCCATTTCTTCAGTCTATCAGAGGAGGTCTGTGCCTTTTTGTATGTGAACGTTTTATATGTAATTTTTGCATTGAAATGCAAGTACCAGGTCTGCTATGTTTTATCTGCAAATGTGTGCTGTCCCTTCTTTAAATAAAATAAAGCCATATATCTTTATAATAAACATTCTTGCTAGAGACATATATTTCTCACATACATTAATAAAATATTATCCCTAATCTCTAAAAATTTTTAAAATACAGTACACTAAATTCAAAAAGGCTTTACTAGGTTCAGATGTGTATCTTTCAGGCTATACTTAAGCCAGTACCCATGAAAGCATCAATGAGCTTGGCTGTTCCCACAGGCACTGAGGAATGTTAATGCCTGGATGTTAAAGTTAAAACTCAGAGAGACCAGCAAGTTCTTTTGTCTTGCTTTTATTTTCTGGTACGATGCATCACAGCTGTAATTCTTCTGTTTTGAATGCTGCACTGAAGGAATGATACACAGTAGAAAAACCAAACCACAAACAGCCAATTTACAGCAGTGTTTAGAAAAGATAAACAAAACCTGAGTTGTGAAGAGAAAGGAAGCTTCCTGGAGGGGTCTATAAAGCTGCAGGGCTAGTGGGAGGAGTCTGGGAGTGGAGTTGCAGAGCTAGTGGGAGGAGTCTGGGAGTGGAGTTGCAGGGCTAGTGGGAGGAGTCTGGGAGTGGAGTTGCAGGGCTAGTGGGAGGAGTCTGGGAGTGGAGTTGCAGAGCTAGTGGGAGGAGTCTGGGAGTGGAGCTACAGGGCTAGTGGGAGGAGTCTGGGAGTGGAGTTGCAGAGCTAGTGGGAGGAGTCTGGGAGTGGAGTTGCAGGGCTAGTGGGAGGAGTCTGGGAGTGGAGTTGCAGGGCTAGTGGGAGGAGTCTGGGAGTGGAGTTGCAGGGCTAGTGGGAGGAGTCTGGGAGTGGAGCTGCAGAGCTAGTGGGAGGAGTCTGGGAGTGGAGCTGCAGGGCTAGTGGGAGGAGTCTGGGAGAGGAGTTGCAGGGCTAGTGGGAGGAGTCTAGGAGTGGAGCTGCAGGGCTAGTGGGAGGAGTCTGGGAGTGGAGCTGCAGAGCTAGTGGGAGGAGTCTGGGAGTGGAGTTGCAGAGCTAGTGGGAGGAGTCTGGGAGTGGAGCTGCAGGGCTAGTGGGAGGAGTCTGGGAGGGGAGTTGCAGGGCTAGTGGGAGGAGTCTAGGAGTGGAGCTGCAGGGCTAGTGGGAGGAGTCTGGGTTTGCAGTAGCAGGAATGGAGGGAGGAGTCACAGAGTAGACACAGGGCTGCTGGGTGAGTCATCTCCCAAGATGGCTGAACGTAATACAGTGGTGTGGATGGAAGACTGAATGAGGTGATGCAGCTGAGACACCAACTGTGCTGCACAGTGCTATCAGAGCCATACAGCTCAGCTACAGGCTTGTGTTCTCCCTGTTTTCACACACCTGATTCAGCTCAGTACATGGGGTCCCCAGAACTGTATCCAGGTGGTCCAGAAATCCAGAAAGGCATGAAGTGAGAATTTTAATCTAGCTGCCAAGAACAAAAGGACAAGAAGTGCATACAGCAGGCAACACACAGCCTGCTGGCCAGTGAGCTGCCCTTCAAATAAGTAAAGACACAGTCACACACTCTTGGGACATTTAAAGAATCATCCCAATCAGGACTAGGGGCCAAGACACTACAAGCTCACTACATTCTTTCTAAAGTAACCCTGTTAGAGCTGCTGGCTGTTGTTTTTATGGCAGTTTCCATAGTTGATCTTTGTGCTGCAAGTGTAAAACTGCAGTGCTGATGGAGGACCTGAGAAGCTAACAGGCAGGAGGAGCTAACAGTATTCAAGGGCTTTGGAGTGTACAAATGTGACCACAGATGAATCTGAATCACTGAATGTCAATTGATGCTAAATACCAAACTGCTAGTGGTGCTTGGGATTTTGTAATGACAATACTACAGTACTTATGCATGTAGCCAATCTGAAGGGTACTTAAAGTTTAGTACAAAACATCTGTACATAACACAGGAATTCATATCTATCCATCAGTGAAGGTAGCAGCTCACAAAGAGAAAGCTCCGCCCACTGCGTGACCCTCACAGCTCTCCTGAAAAACAAACAAAAACACCAGGGTATAAACACAATATTCAGTAACAAATCTGTTTTAGATAAGAACAAGTTATATTTATATATATATATATATATATCAGTGGGGAACCGTCAGGGCCCTCTACGCCCTCTCAGAGGGCCTAAAAATATTCTTAAAACATAAATATATATAATATATATATAAATATAATTTTTTATTATGAGCCATGGTATGCTCTCAGGCCTCAGAACCTTGCCTTTTGACCTCACACTGACCTCTGCACTGTGACGCTGAACTTTTAGAACAGAGGAAGTGGAGTCTCCATCGCCATGGCACCCATCATGCTCAGCTTCCCATTCCCTCTTTCCCTTCCCAGAGCCGGGCGGCCGGCTGAGGTGTGCTGCATGCGCAAACAAAACGACAACCATGAAGACCATGACACATCACAGCTATGAGCACAGGGGGCGGTCGCCATGGCACCCCTCATGTTCTCATCTCATGACTGACACCTGAGTCCACTCTACCTGGCTGCTGTGGCACTGCAAACATGTGGCCTTGACAACAGGACACATTTGGCAAAGTACGGTGGCCTGTGAGGGACAGATCAGAAGAATATTTGTAGTGACATAATTTTAATTCCACAGTGTTTGTTTAAGATAGCCACCGACACTAAGAAAGCTGGCAGTTCAAAATGGCATTTTTGCCAAGTGTGTGAATATGCTGTGTGAGTGAGTGATGTGAGTGTAAAGGCTCAGTTATACTTTTGCGAGTGACCGTAGCGCGCGATTCCGCACACCTCGCGCGAATGGCTGAAGCGTTTATACTTGATGCGTCACATTCTTTGCAGTGTTCTCTGAAACGATATATGGTAGTATAAAGTAACACCCCTCAAAAACAGGGGAAGGAACATTTACCTGACAAATTATAATGTTGCATTGTGTTCCAGGTTTGAAAGGTGCTGTAATTTAGGCTAAATTACTTGAAAATGCTTGAAATTGTAACTACTTCGTTTCACAACAAATAGCTGTCTGACTGAACAGGGGGGTGTTCCAAGAAGCGGGTTAAGCGAGAAAACCGGGTAAGTCAACTCAGAGTTCACGGAAACTCGAGATTTTCCGTTTCAGAAACAGAGCTTAGAGAGAACCTGAGTCAGTTACTATAGCAACTTATGCTCTGAAGCTAACCTGCTCGCTGGCAGGTTAACTTGGACCTGACCCATTACAAACACGTCATCATGACGTGTCCTTTCCTCGAAGATCACGTGGATATTGAAACTCGCTGAGTTCTTCGTCGGGAACGCCTTATAAAACCCCGAATAGACATAGGCCTACTATCATTTTCGGATTATTTTTTAAATGAACGTTATCGTTTTCAGCACAATCCATTACTTACATCAATAACTTTATTATTATAATAACATTTCAAATATTACACATCGCGGATCAGCCCTAAATTCTCTCCAGATTGTTATATATCGGGCTTCGTTTTTTGCTAGTGGAAGTTTTCTTTATAGTGTAGGAATCTGTCAGCAAAGCTACTGTATGTCGGTCTGTCCGAAAACTATGTCCGGCATTAAAATGACTAGTGCCCGGTTTTGTGGTGTTTCCTGGGCTTAAGCCAGTTATGGACATCAAAGAGGAATTCCACAGCATCATTGGTTTGTCTTTAATTCACACGGACAATAAAGAAATTAAGCAAAGGGGAGGCAATATATAACGAACTTCATTCCATTTACATTTTAAGGATTTCCTAGAGTGATTGGCTGTATTGATGGAACCTACATATGCTACCTATTCCAGCACCATTAGAACATGAAAATTCATCCATAGCATTAATGTACAGGTACTAACCTTTATAATCCTTAATGAATAATGTACTTATCTTTAATGGTAACAAAAATAACGTAGCTATTGTAACTGATCGTTCTTCCCATCAAGATCATATGTGATGCTTCCCACCTCATCACAAATGTTGAAGCCAGATGGCCAGGATCCGTATATGATTCCACACTGTACAACAAATCTGAACAGAGTAGGCCTGCGGTAGTTTTGCTAGTTGTTCACATGCAGTGTAATAGTTAAATCATTGCAAATCCTAGTGTGATTATAGGACATGACGGCCTCCTTCATGGAGACAGAGGGTATCCCTGCCTGTCCTATAGGCCTACCTTATGACTCCCTATTCAGATCCTGCACCTGGACCACAGTCCCGCTACAATCAGGCCCACAGCAAAACCAGGGCAAGAATTTAAATGACCCTAGGAATCCTCGAGGCCAGGTTCCAGTGCCTGAAGGGGCTCAGAGTAACCCCTGATAGGGCGTGCCACATAATAATGGCATATGTGGTATTACACAACATTGCAACCATCCAGGAAGAGCGACAGCCTACCATCTCTGACATGCCCACAGATGAGGAACCTTACATGCATGTGGGTGACAACAGAGATGGTGGAGTTGTCAGAGACTCCATCTGCAATCACTGCTTTCCACATTAAATCATGCACCACCACCCACCCTACCATCCACCCTGTAACCTTTTAATATACATTACAGTCAAATTCACTGTTATGTTTCATTATTTAATTTTTCCTGTAAATAAATATATTTTATAATATATTTTAAGAATAAGATATAGTTATGTACAGCCATACCACTTTGTACAATATTCTTATACTTCATTTTTATCTGATGCCATGTGTGTTTCACACCACTCAGATTAGACCTGGAATTAGTAAGTGTTCAATAAAAAAATATTTAAAAACTCAATACAGTATTATAAAGGTGGAGAAAATAATAATATAATCGCACCCTTCTCCTAAATATAAAAATATCATTTTCACTCACGCATTAACTCTGTTGGCAATTTTTTGACATGCTGACTGCCTTTCTTTAGCAGATACCGCAGTATTACATTTACGTTTAATAATATCTAAATATTCTGCATACGCAGTCATTAATACTTCAAGCTACAGTGGTGTGAAATACGATGTTCGGCTGATTTTCGCGTTTAAGTCCATGATAAATCCTATTTATCTGCGTTCCATTAAGAATGCCTTTCATAGTTATGCGTGAACGCGCTTCTGTCTGGGTCAACCTACTCAGAGTTGAGCGACCTTGATTACTTTAACTCCGATCCGCCGTTTTGGAACCGAAAACTCTGAGTATGTCAGATCGGGGTAAGACAACTCCGAGTTCAGGGTTAAGTTTAGAGTTTGTTAAACCCGCTTCTTGGAATACCCCCCAGTTCTCTTGTATTACGTAAACAAATACAAACCACTTGTAATTCCAGGGCAAAACATGAGAGAACGTGAAGACATTAAGATTGGTCTTTTTGAAAATAAACAACCATTAAATAATGTGATAAAAAAGTGAATTATTTCAAATCATTTCGAGTATATGTATAAATATGTAACTTAATTAAGCTTAAGGTGATGGAAAATATTGAAAATGGACCTTGAAAGTGATGTACAAGTGCTTGAATTCCACCTTGTAAAGGTGTATGAACCCTGCAAACATGACTTTGTTCATTGCGCTGAAGTGTGACACACGCAAACTTCCGGTCGCGACGCGTCAAGTATAAACCTAGTCTAGTATATGGTGGAGGGGAGTTCATAGAGGTGTGTGGGTGTGTGTCTGTGTACCAGTTGTGTCAGTGCTGTTGGACTGAGGTTTGGCACCCCTCAGTCCAGGCTGCATCCCTGTGCCTCCAGCACTATGCTTTTTGTCTCTCCTGCCCCCTAAAGAACACACCAAGTAATGTCATGTTACATACAGAACCATCCATTTACAATACAGCACAGAGTTACATATCAGAGTTATTTGATCTGACTTTAGCCTCTGACAGAATTAATCATGAAAAAGCCAAGGAAACTCACCGTAGACCACCACGCAGCCTTGGCAGGGCTTGGCCTGAGAAGGTGCCGTCATATTGCTCACATTTGCATTCAGATCATGGTTTACTGGCACAGTAGCAAGAAGACCTAAACAGGAAAGTGAAAAACAGCTGTTTACATTAACCCTTAAGATGCTGAACTGCTAAGATATTCTAAATAAAGATGAACATGACGTACAGCAGCGTACAAACACTTCTTGTCAAAATTTCTTTTCATAGTTAAACAGAAGAAATGGCTTCCAGAAGGTATAAAGCCAAACAATCAGAGAAAATGTAGTGTTTGTTTTTTGTTTTGTACATTTCTAAAGTGTATAAAACTAAAGGGCATCAGGCCAGCTCTCAGATCTCTAACGAAGGTGTCGCACCTTTAATGTTTTTATCGGGACTGTGACTGATTCGGTCTTACTGTCTGTCTAGGTGCCTAAACCAGCTCCAGCAGGCAGAATTCTCGAGTTTGTTGACTGTTGATCACATCACTTCTATCTTGGCTCCCTGTCTAATTTCATATTCATTATAATATACTTCTAATTGAGCAGTCTTGCCCCACAGTACCATAAGGACCTTAGTACACATCTGCTTTACAGAGGCCTTACACCAATCAGCCACATCATTATAACAACTGACAGGTGAAGTGAATAACTTTACTTAATCACAGATGCACCAGAGGAGTGTTGGGATATGTTAGTGAGGAAGTAATGAGTCAGTTGTTGATGTGGTTGTGTGCAGCAGAAACGGTTCTTACTGAGTCCGCGGTAGCGGGACAGGTGCTGGTAGATCTGCCTCATGCGCTCGATGTTCAATCTGCTGGCCTCTGCGTGGTTCACCATGGGCTTGGGGTAGTGCACACCGATCACACACCGTGCTGTGGCCTGCACCTCCTCCGGGGCATTCCAGGGGTCATAGATGTACTTGGATGGGAATTCTCGGAGTACAGGTAAATAATGTCTAGAAGCAGAGAGAGATTAAACCAGAATGCAACGGTCACAATGGCCTGGAGCTGGGACCCTACCGCTACACAAACTACCCCACACATACAATACACAACACTCAGGTAACCTTATACAACACTTACACCTCACACACAATACACAACACTTAGATAACCTTATACTACACTTACACTTATCAATCAATCAATCAATCAAAGTTTATTTGTATAGCGCTTTTAACAACTCAAGTTGTCGCAAAGCAGCTTTACAGGGTTTACAAGGTTAACACATATCACATAAAACACACATTCAACCTCATACAACATTTACACAACCACCCAACAAACCAATGAGCAACCTCATCTCATTATCCTCACCATACAACTACACACTTCACAACAGTGAAAGTTTGTGAATTCCTTGAGTAGTTAGGATTTTACTGTTGTTTTACCATGATTCTCATATTTTATTATTACTGGTTTTGTATATAATATGTCAGGTTTATGTTGAAACCACTGTCATGCCAAGGTGTAAAGCACACAGATCAATAATGCAGAGAGGAAATGAGACATGAGGAAGAAGGTGGTGACAGCCTATCACTCTGGGGAAAGTTACAAGACCATCTCCAAAAGATTCCAGCTCCATCCATCCACTGTAAGACAAATCATTTACAAACCGATGGCACTCAACATCGCCGCAACTGTGCCCAGACGTCGATGACCATAAAAACTTAGACCAAGAAGCACCAGAAAAATAATAATTCAGGTAAAGGCCAAACCCACACACCACCTACACACAACACCCACACACCACCTACACACAACACCCACACACCACCTACACACAACCCCCACACATCACCTCCAGAGAGTTGCAGGCCTCTCTGGCAGCATCTGGGATAAATGTACATGCATCTACAATCAGGTGAAAAATCAATAGACATGGCATTCATGACAGAGTTGCTAGAAGGCAGCCTCTGCTCTCAAGAATAACCAAGCACACGGATAAACCAGAAGCTTTCTGGAAGTCCACTCTCTGGACAGATGAGTCCAAAATTGAATTATTTGTCCACAATCATAGGCACCATGTTTGGAGAAAAGTCAATACTGCATATAAAGGGAAGAACCTGTTCCCCAAAGTGAAGCATGGTGGTGGAAATGTTAAGGTCTGGACATGTATTCCTGCCTCCAGACCTGGATGACTTCATATTATCCAGGGAACCACTAATTCCCAGGCCTATGAACAAATTCTTGACCAGAATCTCCTGCCATTGGTCAGGGAGTTGAAGATGGACAGAAATGAATTATGCAACTAGACAACAACCCAAAGCATTCCAGCAAAACTACCAAGGAATAGCTTAACAGAAAGAAGATTTGCACTCTGGATTGGCCCAGTCAAAGGCCGGGCCTCAATCCCATAGAAATGCTGTGGCAAGATCTGTAGTGGGCGGTACATGTCAGATGCTCCTCCAGACTCTCTCAACTGGTGCAGTTCTGCAAGGAGGAGTGAGCAAAAATCTCAAAAAGCAGATGTGAGTTTGTGGTTAGAGAAGACTTTTGGTTGGCTGCAAAAGGAGGTGCCATAAGCTAACTAAAAGAGTTCACAAAATTTTTGCACTTGATAGATTTTCAGTTTTTTGAAAGATCAATTATTTTTGTTGAATAAATAATGAAATTATTATTATTATTATTATTATTATTATTATTATTATTATTATTATTATACATTTTATATATATATTTTTTCTAACTGTCTCTTTCTCTCTGTCTCTCTCTATACATATATAGTGAGTAAAATAAGTATTTGAACACCCTGCAACTTTGCAAGTTCTCCCACTCAGAAATCATGAAGGGGTCTGAAATTTACATCTTAGGTGCAGGTCCACTGTGAGAGACATAATCTAACAAAATCCAGAAATCACAGTGCAAGATTTTTAAATAAGTTTCTGCTGTATGGCGGTTGTACAGTAGTACGATATAATGAAACACTGTCAGGCTAAAACAGATTATAAGACAACAGACATAAATACATACATATGCCATCACAGACTACAGAAAGCAGGAGATGTGCAGGGTGATTGCAGGTTTTGTGTATAAATTAAGAAGGAGGTAGCCAAGTTAGGCGTGTATTAGTGATATAAAGCATCACAGAGTTTATATTAAGATTTGTAGTTGTGAGCGTGGTGTTTCTTCATGTTGTGTGTGTTGTGTAATCACTCACCTGATGAAGTCTCCGTTAGGGTCGATGCGGCGGCCGAAGCCCACAGGGCAGTAGCAGTGGAAGAACTGCTGGAAAAACGAACTACACGAGTGACACATCCAGCTGCCAGCATTGATACTCCAATCAGCATCCAACAACAGCTCCTCAAACACCTGTACACACACACACACACACACACACACACACACACACACACACACACACACACACACACACACACACACACACACACACACACACACACCATTTATACTACACCAGTCCAAAAAGATTAAATACTGAAAATACACACTGCAAAAGCACCTGTTTACTATAAGACCAGACCCCCTATAACCCTAACCAATATGTACATCACACAGAGTAATAACACACCAACACCATTATTTCATACACACCTTCACACCCTCCTCCCAGCTGATCCACAGGTCTCCACGGGTGAGGAAACAGGCCACAGCGTGGCGGGCCAGGTGGTGGATCCAGCCCTCCTGCCTGAGCTGGGTCATGATGGCGTCGATCCAGGGGAAGCCCGTCCTGCCCTCCGCCCACTTGGCCAGCGCTTCCGGGTTCTTCTCCCATGGGATGCGAATGCAGATGGGGTTCCCTTCCATCCTGTCGAAGTGTGGGTTGTTGGTGGCGGCCGTGTAGAAAAACTCCCTCCAGAGCAGCTTATCATACAGGGAGATGGAGGGACTTTCATTCTGCTTCACCTGCAGTTCCGGGTGGGGGAAAAAACCTTTCAACATTATATCTTAGCAGAAACTACAATGTAGCGTTTATGTGGTTTTAAGAGTGCTAAAGACAAGAATAAAAAGCCAATGGTTGTATCCATTTTACAGTCCACACTAATAAATGATCTTAAATTAGAACTAAAAGGACATGTGTGAGATGCACATGCTCTGTTTCTTGTTGGACATCCCAGTACAAGAACATGGGCGCCCACTTAGGTCCACTCTTCTAGTAAAGCTTCCTACGAGATGGTGTGCTTTCATGTGCTGATGTTGCTTCCAGAAACAGTTTAGTCAGTGATGAAGTGATGCGACACAGCATACAGGATTTTATATGCTACATGCTTTGGCTGACCTGTATCTGCTCCTACACAGTAACAGCACTATCAATAGAAACACCTATCAGGGCATAAATCCCATCATCTGGCCTCCTATGGCTGTGCCACATAAAGTCTGTAAGATTTTCAGTTTGACAAGTTCTGTAGTCAATGTTTGTGTATGGAGGTTGGGTGGCTGTGTTTGATGTTATATACCTGTTACCAATGGGTGGGGCTGAACACACGTATGGTACACTTTGTGTGTGTGTGTGTGTGTGTGTGTGTGTGTGTGTGTGTGTGAGACATACCTGTTTGTACAGCTCTGTGAGTTTGGAGTAGAACAAACGACAGGACAGACAGCCAAAGCGCAGGTACGGGCTCAGACCCAGCGGGCCGGCGCGCAGGAGCCTGGAACTCAGCTTTGGACGCTGCACATTCTCCTGCCACGCCTGCACACAGTAGAGCAGGTGTTTTATGGTCTGGTGGTTAGGGAACCGGTCTTGTGATTGAAGGGTCTTGGGTTTGATTCCCAGGCCCTAGGCCATAACTGAAGTGCCCTTGAGCATGTCACTTAACGCCAGACTAGGTCTGCCTACCGCTCTGGGCCCGTGTGCACCACACCCCACTAGTAATCATTAGTGTGTGTATGTGTGTGTGTGTGTGTGTGTGTGTGTGTGTTCGTTCTCAATGCACAGATGGGTAAAATGCAAAGGACAAATTTAGATTGGAGTGCAAATCACAACTGACAATGTGGCAACTTAATTTTTACAGGCCTGAATATGTTTGGTAGGTATTTAAAGTGGTTCCTGTGTACAGGTTTAATGTGCCCAGTGTTTATGTGAGATGTTTAAAGTATGCAGTGTTTGGCGTGATTAATGTGCTCAATACATGTGGGAGGTATTTAATGTGGTCTCTACATGTGGGAGGTGTTTAATGTGGTCATAGTGTATGGGAGGTTTATTGTGCCCAGTGAGTATGGGAGTTGTGCTCATTTGGCAGAGTTTGATGTGTGGGAAGTGCTTAATGTACCCACCTCGTGGGTGTTTACTGTGGCTGTTGTGTATGGGTGTGGATTAATGCACCCAACATGTCTTGGGGGTGTTTACTGTATTGCGTCTGTTGGGTATTTAATGTGTCCACTGTATATGGGAGAGGTGGACTGAGACATACTGCTGAAAGGTCAGGACCCAGGTGTTTCTCTATCCTGGACAAAGCTTCTGACTCTCCTCCAGGCCACACAGCTGGAACCAGGCCTTCAGTGTCAAACCCTAACACACACACACACAATTTCACTTAGATTACAGCATAATACAGTATATTTATAACCTCATATTAACAAATCAAATAACCAAAACCAATGTGAATAGCAAGTAAAGGCTCTGCTGAAATATGTGCATAGGATGGAAGGCGTGTGTTGTGAGTCCCAGTGGTTTCTCACCAAGTTCCTCGAGAGCAGGAACACCATATTTCTTCTGGTGGTTGTCGGAGATGGGTGTCCTGCAGGTGCCCATCAGCTCCAGGGACAAGGGGTCCAGGGGAGCCTGTGGAGGCTCCAATTTGCTCACCAGGGTCTGGAAAAGCTTATAGGTGAGAGGAGGCTGACCCCTGTTCAGCTGTAAGATTCTGAGAAGGAGGAGAGAGAGAGAGAGAGAGAGAGAGAGAGAGAGAGAGAGAGAGAGAATAGTGATTATTATTAGTGCGGCATACTTTCTGACCTGTAGACTAGATTTGTTTTACATGATTTGGGAAGTTGAAGTATATCCTTTACTGAGCTGATTAGAATGCTAAAAAATCAAGCCAAAAATGACTACCTATTTTCCTTTCCACTTACCAAATATCTCGACCAGTCCCATATAAGAAAAACACACAGCCAGCCCCATATAAAAAGTCTCAAATCTTTTTTCATTGCAAACTTAGGCTGTTGATAAACTGCCAGAGTGGGTGAATAGGGCAGCAGATTAGGATAAAGGGTGTCCAAACTCTTCCTGGGCTTTTAAACACAGATATACTGAACATTTACGCAACACTTAAGATTGATGTGTATTGTGGTGTGTATATATTCAGTGAGTGTCTGTGGCACAATTCTTACCTGTCCAGGTCATAGAGGGTGTGTGAGACCTTGACAACCACCTCCACACCTGCCTCGCATGCCTGCTTTCTAATGATGGCATCGCGTTCCTTCCCATAAGGCTCGGAATCACACTCAAATGTCAGCCGGTTGGTCCGCCACTCCTGGAGGCAGCATCCAGTAAAACAAGAGCTCATAGTCTGCTTTAGCCTAGTTCCTACAGCCTGAACCCAGCATCACGTATTTGCTTTAAAAAACTGCCAATTCAGTCCTATCAACAATATGTTATGTTTTAATCTACTGTCATTTGCCAGTGGAGACAACACATCTCTGCTATGTTATCTATATTTTTATTTATCTTTAGGCAAGAAGGAGTATGGAAGGAAACTCATGTTGTTTGCTCTTTTGCTTTGTTTTTTGCATTGATCTCCCAGCTCCAAAAGAGCATGTCTCCACTCCCCTCTGTCCATACGTAGCCTACAGGCAATTTTTCAATCATAATGTCCATTTAATTTGTGAAATCATTTTCTTTCCTTTAACATTTGAACAAGGAATATAAGATCACATGGAGTGTAAAATCACATGGAGTATAAGATCACCAGATCACTATTTTGGGATGCCTATTAACCCTACACTTCATTCATTTCCCGTAGCTCCATCTAAACTGAAACTGCTTTCACAATTATTTAAAAATATATATATTTTTTCATTTTAATGTAATTGTAACATTTTATTCAACACTAGTTTTGATAATAGTGTTTTACTAGTTAAATGTTAGTGCCAGTGTTTATAACATTTCAACCTGGGTCATTAATCCAACTAAATTATCCTCTGAGTATTGTACTGGCTGTTATTTCTGCTTTAGGTTTATTTCTGTTAACCGTAGATGCATGATGGTTGAATGACAGGTCTGCTCCCTCAGTTCTGCTGCTCTAGGGTGCATGTCTAGGGTCTAGGGTCTAGGGTTCCTCCACTCTGTGTAGGCTACGCTCCACCATCAGAGAATCAGAAAGTCACTTCTGTCACAAGGTCCCACTTGGGTCGGCCATTGGTATCATCACAGCTCACACAGCCCAGCTACACGCAGCCCTGGGGGCAGAGAGGGAGCAACAGCTACCTTAAACAGTCGGGGGAAGATGTTGGCAGGCTGGCCCCGGATTACAAAGAGACGTGAGTTGAGTTTACGGAGTCTGAAGTCTAGATCTTCCAGACACTGCAGCAGAAACCTAAATCACATAAAGTACATAAATACATACATACACACACTATACACACACAGCATTCAAAGTACTTTAGTAAAGTTACACAGAATCAAAGCTGGGACATACTTAAGGTACTTGTGATAGGGGTTATTATGGTGATTGCGGTGACTGGGGTTATTGAGGTTACTCCAAAGTATAACATACAATGATTCTCATAACAGATGAGATGTTTGCTACAGACATTTGCAAAATAAATGCAAAACTAAGCGAAAAGAATTACAATGCTCACACAATGAACCAATTGTGATTGAGACATAGTAACCATGTAACATAACCATGTATGATACATCACCTCATGCCTCTAAGTCTTTATGACTAATAAATGAATTGTTACAATAAAGAAAACAAATACACAGTTTTGAAGTACCACTTCAATTAAACTTATTTGGTCTTTCTGTATGGGTCTTTTGTACTGTTCAGGACTGAAAGATTATTAAAACACAGTTGAGACATCTTTGTTAAAATACAAATTATAGTCAAAACCTGCATCCTGTATATGAGTTTGATCCGCTGTGGCGATCCCTAAATGGAAATTGCCGAAAGAAGAAGTCAAAACCTGTAGAGCTGTGTTAATCCACTAGAGGGCAGTGTGAAGTGAAAGGTAGACTGCAGAAGGTCATCACAATTCCCAGCAACAGAGAACATCACTTCACTATCAACTCAATCAAACTGTGTCTGTGACTGTGTGTGTGTGTGTGTGTGTGTGTGTGTGTGTGTGTGTGTGTGTGTGTGTGTGTGTTTACATGTGTGCAGGATGCTAGCGTAAATGCTGTAATCTCTTATATGCATGAATCTGAACACACATTCACAGACACTTGTTGTGGGTCGGTGTGTATGTCAGTTGTGACAAAGCACTGAAAGCTCTGCTGAATCACCTCATATACACACACTCACACTCACATACACACACTCACACACACATATACACGCACTCACACATATATACACTCACACTGCCAGGTCTCAGTGTTCCCTTTCTCATACAGTAGTAAAAGGCGAGTACATTCTGTTCTCTCTTCAGCGATTATACAACAGTGCTGGCCTACATCCACCTCACCATGTCTGTGAACCCACACCGGTGGCAATGTGTAACTGAGACTACACCAGTGTGCACCCCTTACACAACCACACTCTACTGATGCAGTACAACTTAGAACTGCTGAAATACTTCAACCCAGAAGTACTGACACAATACTATTCAGAACTATGAAGTAGTTCAAAATAGCATTGCTGACACAATTCAACCAAGAAGCACTGACACGCTTCAACCCAAAACCATTATCCATTTTGAAGAGATACAGACTGAATTTTAATTGATAGTTTTTTGTAAGGGTCAATTCAACTGAAGTAAAATCCCCACAAATTATAAGATTTTCTCTTCTTTCTGCCACCTTTCATTTCATTTTATTTGTGTTTTCTTTTATGTACATAGAATCATTTGTCTTTTAAGAAATGAATAAAGTTTGAAACTAACTAAAAAAAAATAAAAAAATAAAAAATAAGTGGTGCAACATCTTCAAGATTAGACAGTTCATCTTCGTAGGTGTGACAGAGACAAGGCTATGAGCCAGGCTGAATTCATCAACCCTTTATTAGAGCTACACCTCTACACAAACTTCTTAAATCTACATTATCAAACTATTACGTAGCATGCTTTTAGATTTTATTTCAAACATTTAATCATTATTACTTGATACAAATACATTTGAATGAATTCATTTAATGTATGTTATTAATTACATGGAATTAATTAACATCAAAAGTGTATATTTCATAATTTAGGCAACTGATTTTGTAAATGATGGTTTAAATGTTTTAAATGGTCTCATGTTGAGCTACATGTAAGCGCTCTGCTGAGGAACACTGTGTATCTTCTGCACAACAGCTAGAACAAAGTGTTCTGGCTGTTTAAAAAGTAGGTCATCTCCATGGCAACTTGTGACGCAAAATAAATGCTGAGATCCAACACAATGACCCATGATCCATCGCTCTCTAATAACTAGGAATGAGAGAGAGGCTTTTCTGTAAAATATATATATATATATATTATGGTTAATATTAGTATTTATATTCTTGTGTGCAGACAAGAATATAGACAGACATATAGACTACCACTAATACCCTTTATTTTCCTCATTGTCGGGTGTTGTTATTTCATAGTTAAGGGTCCCTATTGCCCTGACTCAGAATTAACTTTGTCACCTAGTATAACTAATTGTACTTTGAATGGAAGGTGTGTAGAAGTGGGGTAGACATCCATAAACTCTGCCTGCAGGTGTGTGTGCCACAACACATCCAGAGGCAACGGGCCCAGGTGTTATGAACCTGTATGTGCTGTCACCACACCCAGTCTTAATCCTCTTATCCAATCAGGAGCGAGAGACACAAGGCTGGCCAATCACAGCAGCACAGATCACAGCTAATTAAGCTGACGCTGAATTAACCACAGACACATGTCCATTCATGTAGCTGTTTGTGTGTGTTTATGTGTGCACACGTGTGTCTTCTCACTGGGATAGAGAGATACCAGTCACCAGCTGACTAACTGCAAATGTCATGTTGATGAATGGTTATTTTCAGGAAAATTATGATAAAGATGATGAGAGAGATGATGAAGGTAATGATGAAAGAAACGATGTGTGACTGATAGTCTGCACTGGAGTAAATAAAGCTGAAACACTGAAAAATCATTGCAGGGTCTACAGATCCAGTAAAGAATCTCCAGTAATGATCTCCAATGATCCTGAATGTTCAGCAGCTGAATTCCTTCACTATTCAGTCTAAATGAAAATTGCTGTGTAATAACTGAATAATTGAATTTAAAATCCCTATACTTAAATCCCACCTCTGATTTTTATTTATCATTTCTTATTAAAATACTTTTATCAATTATATATGTATTATAATAAAATGTTACACAAAAAATAATATAGAATTTTGTTTCCTGGTAATAAGTAAACCTGCTTTTGGTGTTGGAGTTCACACTGAATCCTGCTGGATTTGAGATGTCTGCCTCCTGTGAGAACCCTACTGCTCCTCAGCTGCTGTCACTCACCTCCACCTGTTCACGCCCAGGGCGGATGATCCGGCGAACCAGGGGTCCAGGAAATACACGCAGCGCAAGGTGTCCGCTCCTCGCGCTGCCTCCAACAGCGCAGGGTTGTCATGGAGACGCAAGCCTTTGCGGAACCAATGGATGGAATTTACGACCATGCTGACGCAGTACACGGGCCTTCAGAAGTATTTACAAACACACGAGTGAACAAGCCTTATCAACACCATAGCAATTATTTAAAGGTTATGTCTTCAAAATTTTAGCTACGACACAGCTTCCATATTTTAAACGCATTAACTGACACTTTTGCTTGCTAAACTACAATTATTACAATTATATTATTAAACTACGCTATAATTATTATTAACACGTGTGACTGCTAATCGCCAACACTACAACACTCATATATTACACACACACACACACACACACACACACACACACATACATACATATGCATACATATATATTAAATACTATATATATTACAGTACTGTGACAACACATTTTTGATGAATTAATATTACAGAAAACTAGGTCGATTGCATTCAACTTTGCAACGAGGTTTCGTACTCTCCATATCGATGATGAAAGGTAAATATTTAGAATAATAACTCACCTTACGGGTAGTTACATGAGAAAACTAACTCATGTCAGTCCCAGTGACGAAGCCATTTCAGTCTCTTATGATGCTGCTCTCTCAACAGCGCCAAGTAGGTTATTGCCATGTCCAACACCGTTCAACTTACACCCCAACCTGATTTCATAACAGTTCAAACGTCTGCGCATGCTCATAAACAAAGGCCGGCATAAACGTTATAGACGTAAACTCACTAGAACGTCAATTATTGTTTTTCTAACTTTAATTTCTGATATTAACATTGTATAGTATTTAGTATATTGTACTATAGTTTAGTATAGTATACATGCGACAACTATAACTAAAACTTAGAGATGAGCCTGTCTCTATTGTTTTTCAATGTTTACCTAGAAAACTTTTTAGTTCTAGAAATCTAGATCTAGGTCGCATGTGGCACGCTACCGAACTCACGTTGCAGCAATCCTGCAGAAGATTTTTAGTGACGTTGCAAGAGGGTGCTCACGTTTATGTGGCGTGGAAATGTCTTAAAAAGACCTTTTAATATATGTTGACAATTATCAAATTTTTGTAAAATAATATGGATTGATGTCATACTTTAACCGCTTATGCAAGTACAATTTTTAATCAGTTAAAGTCGAATGTCGGTGATCTCCCGTTCCTCCCGTTTTTTCTGATCACTTATTTGATTGGTCTTCTCTTCAGCACCCGGATGATCACGGGTCCATTGCGGATC
The DNA here is from genome assembly GCF_052324685.1 of Brachyhypopomus gauderio. Taxonomy (NCBI): domain Eukaryota; kingdom Metazoa; phylum Chordata; class Actinopteri; order Gymnotiformes; family Hypopomidae; genus Brachyhypopomus; species Brachyhypopomus gauderio. Next base: position 20,390,893 of record NC_135211.1, on the reverse strand, counting down.
GAAGGGTCTTTGTTTCAGTACAGAATTCGCAACTTTCATGAAACTGCATGCGTTAATATATGGTTAAATTCATTAATTTGAAATTAATTAATGAATTAGAAATTCATTAATGTTTGTTGTTTCAACGGTTATAAATTTTTGTTCTGGTTGATTACATCATTAATAACAACTGTTTTACGATTGTTTAATTACATGGCAATTGTATTTTCTAAATTTATATGATAGCCTAGCCTAACGCTTTTTATAGTGTTTTCTTTCAATCGAGGTAATCAAAGCGCTCACAATTACATTATTTTATTTTATTTCCAAAAAACATTTGGAAAGCAATGAAAATATGATGTTAACGATCCAATTGTTGTCCGTACACTGCCTGTGAATAAAATATTATTTCTACCACTTTTATAATACGTGTTGTTTTATCGTGTATTAAAAATGAAGTATGTTATGCAACTCTAGCATTTCGATCCCAGTGGTTGTTCTTCAAATGGAATACTTAATTGTGCATTTAGAACAGGCGCTTTGAAATAAAGTTTGTTTTGGGGTCCTTCGTTGATCCTACGCGCCAGTCGCACTCTCGGATCGACAAGTCTGTTGTATTTTTTAGCTACCGGTTGCAGTTATCTAGCTAACCACTTTACTCAATTGCTGCTTTGTAAAAATTTTTTGTTTTAACGAAATTAGCGATGAACCTCGAACTGCTCGGTAAGTTTACTCGCTATATTAGTTATTGGTTAATCAGAGTGGATGTATGCTAACTAGCCAGCCCAGTTAACGTAACGGCTGCATTCACTGGTCTTATTTGACTGGATTGCCGACCTGGTGTTTGTAAACATTGCCAGTTTGCTATAGTTGTAAGCTATCTTTATAATAATAAAGATAATAATACATGTTTTTAATGAAAAGTTGGATTGTGGCACAAATAGCAAGGTTCTTTCCACTCCGTTTAAACGTTATTGGCAAAATATTGAGTAATGTCTATCTGCCAAATTATTAGACATTTAGACATTACCCTTTCGGCAGCAGTAGTATTAAAGTTGTGACTGATTCAGCAGTATATTTTTTGTTCTGACTGTTGACTTACATCATCTTACATCGCCCGCTTTCTTGTAGAGTCGTTCGGGCAGAACTATCCAGAGGTAAGCGCAGCACTGTAGCCCACGAGCCCACTGTTCAGTAAATAATCCAAACACAAAAGAGGAGGCAAGGTGGGAAACTGTTGTTGTTTATAATTGCTCCTCTGTGACTGCACCAACAGGAGGCCGATGGCACCCTGGACTGCATCAGCATGGCTCTGACCTGCACCTTTAATCGCTGGGGGACTCTTTTGGCCGTCGGCTGTAATGACGGGCGCATTGTCATTTGGGACTTCCTCACACGAGGCATCGCTAAAATCATCAGCGCGCACATACACCCAGTATGCTCGCTCTGGTGGGCAGCTGCTTTCTGTTTGTGTTAGCAGATTGCTGATAAGCCGGCTGGTATCTGTTGCAATGTTTATGTAATTTATTTATTTCTATATGTTGTTGCTGTTGTTGAACAGTTGGAGTAGAGATGGACACAAGCTGGTCAGTGCATCTACGGACAACATTGTGTCACAGTGGGACGTTCTGACTGGAGACTGTGACCAGAGATTCCGATTCCCATCTCCAATACTGAAACTCCAGTACCACCCGAGAGATGCGTGAGGACATTCTGCTGTTCTGTCAAATATTAGTGTTACTGATACTGTTGGAACCTCCAACCAGATGAACTTGAATCAATTTGAACCAGATTACTTAGATGAAATCTTGTATGTTTCACTATGTAGACCAGGGGTGGCCAACCCGTCAGAGACCAAGAGCCACTTTTTTTTTTTTACTGTGTTACGGCAAAGGGCCACATCATACAGGGACATGTAAATTGTTGACGGGGGGGTGTAATGGACAAAAAATAAGTATTATACCGCGATCGATCGATCGCCAGTAGTTGGCGAATTAGTAACTCGTGTGAGTGTGTGAAGACAGTCAAATGCGGTTTTAAAAGTATTAGCGGCTCGCTAGGTTTGTAAGCAAACCGCGCAGCACGAAGATGTAGCAGTGTGTCGCCCTCAGAGCTGATGAGGTAACCGGGCCACGACACAGACCGTTTGTGTAGGTGAGAGCGGACCGACTGGGGAGACGCATGAAACCAGGCAAAGAGCTGCATGCGGCTTGCGAGCCGCAGGATGGCCACTCCTGATGTAGACAGTCAATACAGTCAATACTAGTCGAAATGGTGTGTAAGATTGGTGAATGTGTGTTTAATTGGTCAAATGTGTGTTTAATTCTTAGTGATAAAGTCTTGGTCTGTCCAATGAAGTCAGCGCCGGTCCTCCTCACCCTTTCCGATTCTAAGCATGTGGTTCTGCCCGTGGACGACGACTCGGACCTGAATGTCGTGGCAGCCTTCGACAGGCGGGGAGAGTACATCTACACAGGCAACGCCAAGGGCAAGGTCAGGACCAGAGACTGAATGAGTGATCCTGCAGCTCACGTGGTAGAGCAGCTTGTTTGAAGGCCATGGGTTCAGTTCCCTGGGAGCACACGTACTGTGGTGCTGATTAAAGTATCTTCCAAATACTGTAACTTAAATGCAATGTCAAGGTCATGACATTCTGAATTAAAGTTTGATTGTTTCTCAGTATTAAAACAGGCAGAAGCTTGGAAAGTATCGCTGCTCTCCCAAGTCTTTGACTAATATGTGCTCCAGGGTTTTTATGGAAGACATCTGCAGGTAATTTCTTGGTCTCTCCCAGATCCTGGTGCTCAACACAAACTCCCAGGAACTAGTGGCGTCATTTCGGGTGACTACAGGAACTAGCAATTCCACAGCCATCAAATCGATTGAGTTTGCACGCAAGGGCAGGTAAGACATTAGTTATGGGGATGGGTGGCATTGTTTTTCATGCACATAAATATGTGGGTTTGGAATCATGTTTGAGGGAGTAACTCAGGCCCTTATTGGTTGGCACGTCAATGCGTTTCAGTTAAATATGCTGGGATTACAGTTGAACTAAATGTAAAACAGAACAGGCCCTTAAACACTAACTCGGGATGGTTACAGGCAACAGTGCTTCCTGATGCACAACATTATTACTGTCTATGCAACATTCGAGAGGACCCATGGAAACGTAGCATGACGCTGTTCTGTGTCTCCGCCCTCCCCTCCCCCCGCAGTTGCTTCCTCATTAATACAGCAGATCGCATCATTAGAGTGTACGACGGCAGAGAGATCCTCACCTGTGGACGAGACGGAGAGCCAGAGCCCATGCAGAAACTCCAGGATCTTGTGAACAGGTAATCCACTCTAATCACACCTGTCCTCTAATAGTGCCAATAGGTAAATAGACCTTTACTATATTGTGGCCAATAGGTAAATAGATAAATGGCATCCACTCAGCATTGCACTTGACACCAATATCTGTGCCCTCTACCCGTGGTGCAGGACCCCGTGGAAGCGATGCTGTTTCTCTGGGGATGGAGAGTATATAGTGGCCGGCTCGGCACGGCAGCATGCACTCTACATCTGGGAGAAGAGCATTGGCAACCTGGTGAAGATCTTGCATGGAACCCGTGGCGAGCTGCTTCTGGACGTGGCGGTGAATACTGAGAACTGACACGGCCATGCATACTGAATCACAGCACTGAGTACTGAAATGTCCATGCATACTGAACCACAGCACTGAGTACTGACACGACCCTTTTGATAGTAGTAGCCAGATTTACATCATCTTTTATTACTATATAGTATATTGTGTGTGTGTGTGTGTGTGTGTGTGTGTGTGTGTGTGTGTGTGTGTGTGTGTGTGTGTGTGCGTTTCCAGTGGCATCCAGTGCGGCCCATTATTGCTTCCATCTCCAGCGGAGTTGTCTCCATTTGGGGGCCCAGAACCAAGTGGTGGGTTACAAAGCAAACGTGAACAGCCCTTTATTTCCTGTCTGTTACCTATTCAGTAACTATTCACTGCTGTATTCCATCCATGGCTAAACTGGAGATGTTCTGTAGAAAACAAACTGCTCATATTCCTGATAGTGGTTTATTTGAGTGGTTCTGTTGTTGGGATCTGGTGTATGGTTTTCTTTTTTTTAGATTTTTAAACAACATCAAACAATCAGGCTACATAAACAATCAACACCAAACATTAAGGCTAGGTAAACAATCAACACCAAAAGAGCGTCGTTTTCCAGGTTGTTGACTGAGGCCCCGTCCACACGACGACGGAGATTTTTAAAAACGGAGGTTTTTGTCTCCGTTTCAGCCTCCCGTCCACACGAAAACGGCGGTTTTTGAAAACGCCTTCCAAGGTGGAGACTTTTGAAAACTCCGGTCTCGGCGTATTCGTGTGGACGGGGAAAACGCATGTTTAGAAAAACGCTGACGTCACATAGTGAGTCTGCGCATGTCTTTTTTTTTGTTTACATTCGCTCAGCTTGTTCAGCGTGGATACGCAACTGGTGTGGACGGAGATATTTTTGAAAACGGAGACAAAAACCTCAGTTTTTAAAAATCTCCGTCGTCGTGTGGACGGGGCCTCAGTCAACAACCTGGAAAACGACGCTCTTTTGGTGTTGATTGTTTACCTAGCCTTAATGTTTGGTCGTGTGGACGGGGCCTAAGTAAGGACGGGTGTGAAGGCCTGAAGTTGAACTATCAAGGATGGAATTAGAGTGTTGGACAGTCAGTTAGGGGTGAGTGGGAGTGTGGGATGGTCAGTGAGAGTGCATTGAGAGGGGTGGAATGTGTTCTGGTTTGAGTGTTTGAGGGCAGTGCATGAATTTGAGCTTGTAGTTTTGAGTTCAGTGGTGTCCGAGCTGTAATTGTCTCTCCTGTGGCGTCTGCAGGAGAACTGGAGTGCTTTCGCGCCTGACTTCAAAGAGCTGGACGAGAATGTGGAGTATGAAGAGAGAGAGTCCGAGTTCGATATCGAAGATGAGGACAAGAGTGAACCCGAGCAGACAGGTTGTCACACACACACACACACACACACACACACACAAATATATATAATTTCACTTTGAGCATAATACAAAATATAACATTAATTAATTATAAGTAATAAAAAAATAATATAAAAACACCACCCAAAACCATGTAAATAGCAATACCAGAGTATGCTGTAATAACCCTGCTGTGGGATTGGTTCTAGTGTTCAGTAACCACACTTATGTTCACTCCAGTCATATCAGTTAGCAGTTTAAAAATATTATAATTATAGTTTAAGGTAGAAATGATTGTGGTGTGTGTGGATTAGGGGCAAATGCTGCTGAGGATGAAGAAGTGGATGTGACCTCTGTTGACCCCATACCAGCGTTCTGCAGCAGGTCAGTGTGATGGGGATCACCAGCAGCTCCAACGAGGCTCTGCTGTTCTTAGACACTATACAACAGCAGCCAAGACACAAGGACTCCAGGGAGCTGAAGTTTGTGTGCTGTCTCTCTCTGTGGTTGTAACAGTGATGAGGAGCTGGAGGACTATAAGGCGTTGTTGTACCTGCCCATTGCCCCTGAGGTGGAGGACCCAGAGGAGAACCCGTTTGGCCCTCCCCCAGATGGGGCGGGCCAGAACCCTGGATCTGAGGATGGCTCTACCCACACTGGAACAGGGGAGAAGAAACAGAGACAGCCCTCAGCCGATGGAGCTCCGCCCAAGAAGAAAACCTGCACTACCACCATTGAACTGCAGGGGGTCCCCAGTGATGGTAAGAGCAGATCCATTACTCCTGGAACTGTTCACAGTGGTAGAACTAACTCAGCCCTTAGGCCCATGCTCCGATGGCGTGATTTCCCTGCTCTGACTCGACTGAACCAGATCAGGAGCTCTCGGAGAGCTTGATTAAGTAACTGTTCATCCGGGTAATGTAACAGAAGTACAGAAGAGCTCAGGACTGAGACAGTGAAACACTAGACCTGTTCCTTCTGTCTGCGGCTCTTCCACGATTTTATACCCTCCCACTTTCTCTCTCAGAAGTGCACCCTCTGCTGGGTGTGAAGGGTGACAGCAAGTCAAAGAAGAAGACAGCCGGTCGTCCAAAAGGATCGAAAGGTAAAGATTGTCCGTTTAGGCCCAGACAGTACGGAGACAGAGAGAGGGACAGAGACAGAGGGGTGGACGGGGCAGGAAGCAGAGGCAGGGCAGACACACTTCCAGGTAAGACCCCATCTGTGACCTTTCACCCTGCTAGATGCTTGCCCTCTGCTGCTCCCAGCAACCAATACCTGCATTTGATCATGTATGCAAACCCCGCCTCCAGAGCTGCCCCACCCCTTTCCAGGGTTTCATGCTAAGGGTGAGGGATTGGGTGGAGGGCACTGGCGAAACAGCTTAACTTGTTTACCAGTAAATAAACAAGTAAAAGTAAAGAATAAGACTGAAAAGTGTTGAGGCAGGACTGCTTACTGCTGTCTAGGCTCGGAGGGACGGGGTGCTGTTATCTCCTGCTCTCTGATTTCCACAGTTAGTCCTGGCTGGGTTATCCAGAGGTGGACTTCTGTGCTAGTGGACTTCTGTGCTAGTGGACTTCTGTGCTAGTGGACTTCCTGTGCCTGGTTCCAGCTACTTCCAGCTTGCTTCCTGCCCTTCCAGCTCTGTCTCTGTAGCGTGCGTGTGTGTGTGCGTATGCGTGCGTGCATGCTTATATGTGTGTGTGTGTGTGTGTGTGTGTGTGCGTGTGTGCGCGCGCATTGGTGTGTTTGTGTGTGTGCGCGCGCATTGGTATTAGGGCTGCCATGATTAGTCGACTAGTCACGATTATGTCGACTATTAAAATAGTCGACGACTAATTTAATAGTCGATGCGTCGTGTTTTTTTTTTTCTTTCCATACTGCTGCGGTCTCGTCTGCCTTTCTGTCCCTAACGCACATGCGCAGTAGTGGAAACCGAGGTAGACTGTGGACGACATCCCAGGACATTACACAGACTGGTATCATGGCTACCCGGCTACGGAACTCAAAAGTGTGGGATCATTTTCCGTAACCGGGTTCCGAAACGCGTGCAATATCTGCAAGGCAGAACTTTCCTTCCACGGCAGCACAACCACGATGTACGAGCACCTGAAGCATGTTGTGGCTTATTGTGACAATGATGAAGAGGGACCGTCATCTCTGTAATTTAAATCGCTAGTTAGCTGCTAACGTTACCGTAAACAGAGCGTTAACTTTGTACTTACTTATCGTGGTAACTGTAAAAGTTAACATTAGTGATGGCGATTTGTTTCATTAGCCTTAGCACGCATTCGTGTGTTTTCTGTAACGTCAGTGAGACCAAAACTTTATTTTTGTGAATAATTCCTTAGTTTCAGGTACCTACCTAATTTGATTTATATGTAGCTACGTTTGATGCCAGAGACAAACGAAAGAAAAACCTAAAAAAAAAATTCTTTATCAATGTATTTATTTTTGCGTTGTTTAAGCCAGTGACTTATACTTATTTTAATAATTGTTCCAACAAGTTGCATATTTCATTAAAGGTTTAATGAACTATGATCTTAATTGTTTTTATTTTTAGCTGAAATCTAATGATGATTATATAATAGCAGTTGCATTCTAGTGTGATAAGCTGTATGTTTTATATTCAATTAACGCACGATCCGATTAGTCGACTAATCATAAAAATTAATCGGTGATTAGTCGACTATAAAAATAATCGTTTGTGGCAGCCCTAATTGGTATATGTTTGTGTGTGTGTGCATATGTGGGAGGGTTTGTGTGTTTGTATGCTTGTGTGCATGCTTGTGTGTTTATTTGACTTTTCAAAAAGTGCAGATAATATATTTGAATTCCCTGTTTTTTCCACTTCTGGGCCTACAGTATATATTTGGGTTGTAGTCTTTGTCATTTTTACCTAAACAGGTACATTTCTGAAATTAAATTAAAAGCACTCAAACCCAATTGTTGCAGTAGTTTTACAGAAAAAAGAGTGTGTGTGTGTGTGTGTGTGTGTGTGTGTGTGTGTGTGTGTGTGTGTGTGTGTGTGTGTGTGTGTTGAAAGGCTCAGAAGAGGAGAAACTGGGGACTGTGTGTAAACTTATTAGTGTGTGGATTAAGTAGAGCAGAATTCCTGAACTAGGATCATTATTTGCCTTTTGTGCTGATGGATATTTATATAAAATGACAGCTGGTTTTGTAGTTTAAAGTTTTTGTCCAACAGGTGGTGCTGGTGAGTTAATGTAGTTGAAAATCTATAAGGTTCTGAAAATCAACATGAGAATTTGTATTTTGTGAGCAATCAGATATGGGACCAAATTTTTTTGCAAAAACTGAGAAATACAGAATATGTTATGCAAATAAACAGAACACAACTGTTCAACTCAAACACAAGACACAAATACAATAAATGAAGTACAATAGTCAAGTGTTTTGCTAAAACTAAGCTGTGTTACAATGAGTCACATTTAACAAACTTATTCAGTATGTTTTGCAAATGCAAAACAGCAAAGAAACTAATTATGGTTCAAGTGGATCTATGTAAATGTCAGTAGATCTCATCACGTTAGGCAATTTGTCTTCCCTGATCGACAAAGACATATGTACAAAGAATATGGACACCGCTGACACACACACACACACACGTGAGATTCAGTGAAGCTGTGTAGACACACACTCTGTGGTTCAGTGAAGCTCAAGATGTTTCTGGACTTGAGGACATTGTGCTATTTCCTGTTTGTGTGTGTATTTAATCTGTTCTGTATGTAACCATGTGAATACCATCTTACAGGAAACCTGGTCTCGTCGGCGTACAAACAGCATGATGTGCAGGGTTTGGACTGATGCCCCAAGGGACATATTAAGACTCATGGTCAGTGCTGCTTTGTGTTCAGAGTGAGCTGTGACTCCAGTAACAGGACTTTTGGACTCAGCTCTACCTGTTCCAGGATCATGTTTTTAATGATGCCAACCAAGCTTTCCTGTTTTTTATGCTTTTGTGTATTTGTGCTGTATATTTGCTCTATTTTGTTATTCCATGTTTCCTTTTGATCTTCCAAGAAAAAGACAAAAACCTGGTATGTTATGTTCATTAAACAACTCCTTGTTTATAAATGTATTTAGTTTTTATTTTCAGAGACTGAAAAGTCTTTGTAGACAAATGGACAAACGGAGACATTTCTCATAATACAACGCCTTGTTTGGTCCCGGTCCGCAAGAACGCCATTGAGCCTGCAGGTGGCGCCAGTAACGCAGGTCTCCCACAGGCGCAGCAGCAATGGGAGACGTGACGAGAGAGACGTTTGTGTCATTCGTCTCCATTTTGCAGAGCGTTATACTGTTGGATTCCATTTTGTGTTTCTTTGTATGTTTTTTTCTGTAAGGAGTATTTTGTGAAGACTCCCTAGTCACTCGCAGACTGTTATGTTATTCAGACAAACGCCCCGTACTCCCACGGTCACCTGCCACACGGCGTCAGACCAACGGCTGAGGAGACGTCGCTTAACACAATGATCCACACTTCTAATTAAACTTGCTTCCAACACATTTACTCATATGGGCGGTATTTTGTTCTCGACGCTGAAGGAAAAAATTGTGACGTGAGTTTTGGTGTCTGTGGGAAAGCGACCAGAAACAGCGCGGCCTGTCTCGGTGCGCGCTCGCGTCCGTCTGGCGCTCGTGCGACGCGTCATCCGCGCTACGGTACAGGCGCCGCGCGTTTAACGCGTGCACGGTTGGCATATTATTGTTGAACTATTCCTCCAGTTTTAGCAAGGGGAAATAAATAAGGTCAAACGTATGTTCGATTTTGGGCTTTATAAAAAAAAATACTTGTATACTAATTAAAAATAATTCCTCAGCTTTAAAATTAAATGAAGCTAATTTGTGTAAACTTGAACGTAACAGGTGTACCCGAATCAGTTACGGGAGGTGACGTACTCCCCATGTATTACTACTTTCTCAGAGACTGAGCCAGAAAAGAGACATGAACACAGCGAGATTTAGTAGCTAATTAAATCTCATCTTTATTACAACCACATGTACATCAGATTCCAAGAAAAGTGTTTTCGAAAGTGAAGACGAGCAAAACCATTCCTGGCGTTCATACAGAGCGCGCGGTAGTGGCAGGTAATCCCACTGAGAGTGGACGCAGAGGAGCGCGGGGCTGTAAGTAAAAAGTGCCCTCAAGCCAGTTGCATTCAACTTTCACGCGGGGAGAGAGGGAGCGCTATTTCCAGAGCCGATAATCCACATGTCGCTCGCAGAGAGCTCTTCGGTCTTTTCCATCCATTATTCAAAACATTTGACGCATGTTGAGAATGACGCGGCACCGCGTAGAAAGGACAGAGAAACGCGCCCAAATCACAGCCGTCAGAAAGTTGTAAACATTATGCGCGTGCCTCTAGTGCTCATGCACCATAAATAGTGCAGGTGGGAAAGTAACGTTTATCAAATAACTTTTCAACTAGAATGGTTGTTAGTTCATACAATGATACATGTCATTTGCAAGCAACCCGCAGTTATAAACCTTTCAACAAGTTAGATCATCCATCAGGTTTGGCAATAATTTGATTTTACAGTTTAATCATGACCTCTCATTAACTGTAAGCGGTTTTAACTATTGTTTTCTTGCACTGCAAAAATGAATTTCCACATAAAAACAACAAAATGAGGTGGCATTAGCTCACGCTCCAAATACAGTTTTTAAATTAAATACAATTATTTGATTCTTTCTTCTTTTTCTGTCTTTCTTTGTTACAAATAATTCAAGAAATTATTGTGTTTTCATGACATCAATTGTGGCCACAAAAAATAGGTGAAACTGTATTCTACACAACTAACAGAAATCTAAGCGTCCACTGGCGTTTATCAACTGGTCATTCAGGTAATGTTGGCTATGCTGCTGTTAAACATACTGTAATTCATCCAAAATTATAAAATGTGAATTAGTATAGATGACGTTTGGCACGGAATGTTTTTCTTTGTTGTTGCTTTTTTTCTCCAGAGAAATTTGTTTATGAGTCAGAAGACTGATCGTCTGAGGCGAGGGTGGAGTATGGAAATGCCACGCCCCTTTTGGTTCCATCACCACGTGGAAGACAATCAGGAAATCTGACATCTGCTGTGCAAATTTGTTTTATTCCGAAAAATGTTTCATTTGTGTCTAATCATTTTCAAATAAACATAATCTAACTTTAATATGTAAGTCAGCACCATCTAAAATTATCATAAACGTACCTTTATTCTAAAAAGGTGTCAAGATTTCACTGCAGATAAAGATTTTCTGTAATAGGTCCAACATTTACGCAGTGCCATATTGCTTCATGTGCTCGAATAAATTGCAGCGTTTTTAAGGATAACCATTACAACTGGCTGTTATAAGTGCTCACCTGAAGCAAAAAATCTAGCCAATGAAACCTCAGAGTAACAACTACAGTATTCTGAAACGTCTATCTACAGTAAACATCAGGAACAGGAGGTAGAGCTTATGTGGTGAAGGCAGTATATCACACACACACACACACACACACACACACACACACACACTGTATGCTGCTATACTGTGGTGACAGTGAAGAGTGCTAGCTCATCTCCAGCACCGATTCAACACACACACACACACACACACACACACACACACACACACACACACACACACACACACACACACATTCTCTGTGTGCTGCTATACTGTGGTAACAGTGAGGAGTCCGCTGGCTAGCTCATCTCCAGCACCGATTCAAACACACACACATACACATACACATACTCTGTGTGCTGCTATACTGTGGTAACAGTGAGGAGTGCGCTGGCTAGCTCATCTCCAGCACCGATTCAAACACACACACACACACACACACACACATACTCTGTGTGCTGCTATACTGTGGTAACAGTGAGGAGTGCGCTGGCTAGCTCATCTCCTGCACCAATTCGTGTTCCGTGTGTCAGCAGCTCCTCCACCGTAGTCCAGTCGTCCAGCAGCTTCCTGTTCCTGAGACGACTCAATTTCCTCTGACTCAATTCCAGCAGGGTATGGTACCCACCCTCTCCCCCAGCCTCGCCCCCAGTCCCGCACCCGGGCGCACGTGCATGTTGCTGCTGCCTCTGTTTCTCCTGCATGTGTCCGCGTCGCTCGGTGCGTCTCCAGTAGCGACCCATGCGCACTTCTGCGTGGCTCTCCTCATCTGTGCTCATGCCACTGCGCTCGTCCGCCAGACGCAGCGCCCGGTTCCTCAGCAGCTGGTTCCGTACGGCCCGCGGGTTAGACAGCCCCGCCGAGGGGTTCCGGGAGGAGAGCGAGGGCGCGGTGGAGGCGTGACCCTCCAGCGTCATGTAGGGGCCGTGTCGGGCGGCCGGTTTGGGCCAGGTGTCGTCAGCGTCCTGGCTTTGGGACGGGGTGTGACTGAGGGTGTGAAAGCGCGCCTCCCTTTCTCTCTCCTTCTCTCCGTGCTTCACCTCCTCCCTCCCTCTTTCGCGCTCCCTCTCTCGGCCTTTCGGGAGCTCGCTCACCAAGCTCCCATCCTGCCTAAGGCCACTGGGTGTTCTGCCCCTGTTGTCATGGAAATGGTGCTCCTGAGGCAGAGGACAGTGGTGGTCTTCAGTGGAGCTGGTCAGACTGGGTTGACTCACGGCAGGGGCAGGGTGTGTGTGTTGGACAGGGTGTGTGTGTGGGACAGGGTGTGTGTGTGGGGCAGGTTGTGTGTGTGGGACAGGGTGTGTGTGTGGGACAGGGTGTGTGTGGGGGGCAGGTTGTGTGTGTGGGACAGGGTGTGTGTGGGGGGCAGGGTGTGTGTGTGGGACAGGGTGTGTGTGGGGGGCAGGGTGTGTGTGTGGGACAGGGTGTGTGGGTGGGACCGGGTGTGTGTGTGGGACGGGGTGTGTGGGTGGGACCGGGTGTGTGTGTGGGACCGGGTGTGTGTGTGGGACAGGGTGTGTGTGTGGGGCAGGGTGTGTGGGGTGTGTGTGGGGGGCGGGGATTGTGGCTTGTGGGGATTGGTTTGTGGAATATGTATGGTGTGTGGGGTGGTTGCCAAGGTTGGGGGAATGATTAACAGGGTGTGTGGGGTGGTTGCTAAGGTGGGGAGAATGATTGATAGGGTGTGTGGGATGGTTGCTAAGGTGGGGAGAATGATTGACAGGCTGTGTGGGGTGGTTGCTAAGGTGGGTGGAATGATTGAGAGGGTGTGTGGGGTGGTTGCTAAGGTGGGGAGAATGATTGACAGGGTGTGTGGGGTGGTTGTTAAGGTGGGGGGAATGATTGACAGGCTGTGTGGGGTGATTGCTAAGGTGGGGGGAATGATTGACAGTGTGTGTGGGGTGGTTGCTAAGGTGGGGGGAATGATTGACGGTGTGTGTGGGGTGGTTGCTAAGGTGGGGGGAATGATTGACGGTGTGTGTGGGGTGGTTGCTAAGGTGGGGGGAATGATTGACGGTGTGTGTGGGGTGGTTGCTAAGGTGGGGGGAATGATTCACAGGCTGTGCATGGTGGTTTGTAGGGTGTGTGGGGTGGTTGCTAAGGTTGGGAGAATGACTAGCAGAGTGCACATGGTGGATGTCACAGTGTGTGGGGTGGTTGTCACGGTGAGTGGGGTGGTTGTCACGGTGTAGTGCGTTTGGTTCCTGGTTGTGCCTGTAGTGGTGCAGGGTCAGGCTACAGTAGCCGGGTGATGTTGGGTGACTCGCACGTCTGCGTTGCTCCACCACCACCGGGCGATGATGCAGAGTTCGGCTTCTTCTCAGCATCCCCACAGAGGCGCTCTGGTGCGGCATCGGCCTCCGCTGGCTGGAGGGGGTACTGCAGGTGGAGAGGGCAGTGTGTGTTGTGGAGAGAGCAGCGCTGTTGGAGCCGAGCTGGTTCAGCGCCGGATGGTTGGACTTGCGGGTCTGGATGGACGACACCCTCAAGAGCCCGCGAGGGTGCACAGCCACGCGGGCATTCTGGGGCTGCACAGTCAGAGCCTCAGGGATGGCCTCCAGTTCACGATGTGCCTTTTGACCATCCCTGTGCTCACGTGGACACAGCTCCCCCTGGTGGTGCACGCGGGCATTGTAGAGACGCATGCGCTTCTCCAGCAGACGCTGAAATCGCAGGAACTCGCCAGTGCTGACGCTGTGGAAGCCGGAGTCGCTCAGCTCGGATGACATGAAGGACTCTGAGGAAGGCGAGCCCCCGCCCCCTAACCCTGCCCTGTGGGTGTGGCATTCATCCAGGCCCTCCTCCGTCTCCATGCCTGACAGCTCCCCCTGCTGGAAACTCCCATCAGTCCAGCCAAGTCCACTATCCAGCTCATGATGGAGCGGCACATAACCCGCCGTCTTCTCTATGATGTAGTCCTCATCCTCCGTCTGAAAACACACACACTTTATTTTAACATATTTCAGGTCTACAGGTCAGTATAACTGCATAACGCCCTGGTCTGTCAGAGTACGATGATGAAGGAGAGGAGGGTGTGTGTACATTATTCACCCTGAACAGTCGTATCCTGTGTTGCGGTAGGATACATCACTGTTTGTATCTCGTTTTACAGCTTCCTCTCAACATCTCACTGATTAATGTAATGTCGTTGCTTAGCAACATGACTTATTTACATAACATTTGGTCTTGCAGCTAACAGCGTAGGATGTGACTGAGGCATCTCAATGATCAGACATAACTGGACAGAATATTCCAACTGAACAAATCACTTCAAACACTCTATGTTCTGTTGCATAATACATTTATAAATCTTACACTTTTGGTGTTATAAAACTTTAATGCATTTTTGATAAGGTGTTTTGTGTTCCTTTTTACAGTTGAACAGAATTATCTTTATTTTGTAATAATAATAAAAAATAAGGAAATGCATTTACATATTTTCTGCTACTGTACTTTTTAAAAACTCGTTTAACTTATATTACTCTCCACTGAACCCCCATAAACGTTTACTGCTCTTCACTACATTGTTTTGCACATGGTGGCTCTTTCTATTAAAGGATAAGGTCGATGTCACGTCATTCCCACATGATGAATCATTTAATCACAGATGCCCACTGGGCCCAGAGCTGACGTGGTCTCCGTCATTAAGATCTACAGCAACCAATGGCAGCCAATTCCATATGTAAAGATCTGCATATAACTAAGACTCTTGTGTAATGTGGAGAAGACTCTGCTCTCCCCTGGAGGAGAGACTGTCACCTAAATAGCACTTGTCTCACCTAGAGGAGACATCACTGTCACTCAAATAACACTAGTCTCACCTAGAGGAGAGACCACTGTCACCCAAACGACACTTGTCTCACCTGGAGGAGAGACCACTGTCACCCAAAATACACTTATCTCACCTGGAGGAGAGACCACTGTCACCCAAAATACACTTATCTCACCTGGAGGAGAGACCACTGTCACCCAAATGACACTTGTCTCACCTAGAGGAGACATAACTGTCACCCAAATAACACTAGTTTCACCTAGAGGAGAGACCACTGTCACCCAAACGACACTTGTCTCACCTAGAGGAGACATAACTGTCACCCAAATAACACTAGTTTCACCTAGAGGAGAGACCACTGTCACCCAAACGACACTTGTCTCACCTAGAGGAGACATAACTGTCACCCAAATAACACTAGTCTCACCTAGAGGAGAGATCACTGTCACCCAAATGACACTTGTCTCACCTAGAGGAGACATAACTGTCACCCAAATAACACTAGTCTCACCTAGAGGAGAGACCACTGTCACCCAAACGACACTTGTCTCACCTGGAGGAGAGACCACTGTCACCCAGACGACACTTGTCTCACCTGGCTCTGAAAGCTACTAGGCTCCTCCATGTTGGTGTTGCAGCAGCCTATGAGACAGTTTTGTCCCTGTTGTCCTCTAGAGGACAGCTCAGGGTCCTGAAGGAGAGAGACAGGACAATCTCAGTGAGTGAGAAAACAGGCAGCATGTATACTTCCAGAGAGAGAGAAAGGACTCCATATTGAAAATAATATATATCTGGGGTTGTCGTTTGGGTCAGAGGAGATGCAAGTCCTGCCCCACTTTTAAATATATACAATACACACACACACACACACACACACACATAGTGCTTTGTGTGGTTAATTATGGAAATGTGTCTGTAAACGAGTTTGTTTTTAAACCTAGTGTCAGGTCTTTGCTGACTGAAGTGCATTGTGGGACAGGTACATAAGACCTCTGTTCTGTAAGGCTGATCTGTTCGTTGTCTGGCGTTATTGTTCTAGAATGTCTGTTCCAAATGGCCTTTGGTCAAATAATCACTAAATTAATCACCAAATAAACCACACATCCACCTTTTCTATTACTATTGTAAATCTTTATTTTATACTTTAGGTGAGGGACATACAAAAACTCACAAACTGATTAACGCACACATACACACGAACAACCACACAAATGCACATACATATATATACAATCAAACACTTGCAAACACACACACGCGTTACCTGAGATGGAAGGGTGTGCACATCCGCATGGTCACGTGGAGCATTTGGAAGGTACTCATATCTTCCTCTGTCTCCATGGTCACCAGGCAGGGCCATGTGACTATAATAGGGCCTGAAGGAAGGAAATATGGAAACACATGCAGGTGTGTTCAGGAAGCAGCAAGACTACTGACGTTCTTAGCATGAACTAGCCCACAGGTTCCTCAGAGCTAGAATCGATCATGTGGGTTAGATGATGTTAGTGGGAGGAGTCATGACATCACATCAACTGTGCAATGTCCACAAAATATATTAGATGTACTCAATGTACAGTGCCTTGCAAAAAAATTTCGACCTCCTAAACATTCAGATTAGTCAGGATTACAAATGGCTCTTTAATGTATTATATTGTGTCATAATTTATTTCTAATAAAACAAATCCTTAAACTGAATTAATTTAAAGTGAAATTGGTTTTATGTAAGAACTGTATTTTGGTCATACAGACTGATCCCATGTGCTTTATATCTAAGGACAGATGTTGCCATCAAGACAATAAAATTTACTTGCAATAAGGGTTAGTGTTAGGATTGGAGTTAGGGTTAGGGTTAGAGTTGGTAGTTAAGGTTAGAGTCTGGGTGGTTAGGGTTAGGGTTAGAGTTAGGGTTAGGGCCTAGAAATCATTAGAAATGTTCACTTTTACTGGACAACAGACTGTGAGTCTGAAGCAGGAAAATAAAGACCAAACATCATTCTAAGTAAATTAGGGATAAAGTTACATACATGGACAAAACAGGAAAATTCTATAATTAATATACAAGTGTTGACTTAGAGAAAGCTTATGATAGAGTATTGAGACAGGAGCTGTGGTATTGTATGAGGAAGTCAGGAGTAGCAGAAAAGTATGTGAGGGTGGTGCAGGATATGTATGAGAACAGTGTGACAGCAGTGAGATGTGCGGTAGGAATGACAGACGGGTTTAAAGTGGGGGTAGGACTACATCAGGGATCAGTCCTGAGTCCCTTCCTGTTCGCAATTGTCATGGACAGACTGACGGACGACGTTAGGCAGGAGTCCCCTTGGACTATGATGTTTGCTGATAACATTGTGATCTGTAGTGATAGTAGGGAGCAGGTAGAGGTGAGCTGGGAAAGATGGAGATATGCTTTGGAGAGCAGGGGAGTGAAAGTGAGCAGGAGTAAAACAGAGTGCATGTGTGTGAATAAGAGGGCAGATGGTGGACAGGTCCAGTTACAAGGAGTTGATTTGGTGAAGGTTGACGAGTTTACCTACAGAGTAACGGAGGGAGTGAAAGAGAAGTAAAGAAGAGAGTGCAGGCAGGGTGGTGTGGATGGCATAAAGTGTCTGGGGTGATCTGTGATAGAAGGGTGTTGGCTAGAATGAAAGGAAAGAACTATAGGACAGTAGTGAGACCTGCTATGTTGTATGGACTGGAGACAGTGGCACTAACAAAGAGACAGGTGAGGGAGATGGAGGTGTCTGAGATGAAGATGTTGAGATTCTCATTTGGAGTGACGAAGAAGGATAGGATCAGAAATGAGTTTATTAGAGGATCAGCACATGTAGCATGTTTTGGAGATAAAGTTAGAGAAGAGAGATTGAGATGGTTTGGACATGTACAGAGGAGGGAGGAGGGGTATATTGGTAGGAGGGTCTTGAGGATGGAACTTCCAGGCAAGAGGAGGAGAGGTAGACCTAAAAGGAGGTTTATGAATGCAGTGGTAGAGGATATGAGAGTGGCTGGTGTGTCAGTGGAGGACACTCAGGACAGGGCCAGATGGAGGATTTGATCCACTGTGGCGACCCCTAAACGGGAATTGCTGAAAGAAGAAAAAGAAGAAGAAGAAGAAGAAGAAGAAGGACATCCCAGGGAGTACTGCTGGATCAGCTGTGATGAAATGGAAGCTGAGTCATACCACCCAGACTCTGCTTAGACAAGTACTGCCTAATCCTAAACACCCAGGCTCTGCTTAGACAAGTATTGCCTAACCCTAACCCCAACCCTAACCACCCAGACTCTGCTTAGACAAGTACTGCCTAACCCTAACCCTAACCTTAACCACCCAGACTCTGCTTAGACAAGTACTGTCTAACCCTAACCCTAACCCTAACCACCTAGGCTCTGCCTAGACAAGTACCCAAGAGCCCAGTGTGAGATCACAACTGGCTTGAATGGGAGGGTGGGTAGAAATAAGCCATTACTGAAGAAAAAACACATAGTACCAGAGAAAATCTTAGAGTACAGTGGCAGATTGACCCAGCTAAAATGTGAAATAATTGGGAAAAAATTAACATTGTTGGCCAAATTTCGAAACAGTATTTATGCAACAAAATGTAATACTGCCTTTTCCTGAACAAACACCATCGCAACGTGAAGCTAACCCTAACACCTAACCCATAACCCTAACCCTAACCTTACCCTAACACTAAATCCTAACACTAACCCTACGCCTAACCCCTAGCCCTACCCTAACCCTAAATCCTAACTCTAACCCATAACCCTAATCTTACCCTAACTTTAACCCTAAATCCTAACCTTAGCTGAGGAGGGGGTAGATGAGCATGAGAAGCTGCTTCTCCTCTGCCGGGACTGGGCAACTCTGTAAAACTGAAGAACACATGGATGGTGCAAAACACAGGCAGTACTCTCTGAGTGTAAAAGAGCCGAGAGGACCAAGTGTAAGAGAGGACAGGGTGTAAGAGAGGACAGAGTGTAAGAGAGGACAGAGTGTAAGAGAGGACAGGGTGTAAGAGAGGACAGGGTGTAAGAGAGGACAGAGTGTAAGAGAGGACAGGGTGTAAGAGAGGACAGAGTGTAAGAGAGGACAGGGTGTAAGAGAGGACAGGGTGTAAGAGAGGACAGAGTGTAAGAGAGGACAGGGTGTAAGAGAGGACAGAGTGTAAGAGAGGACAGGGTGTAAGAGAGGACAGGGTGTAAGAGAGGACAGGCTGTAAGAGAGGACCGAGTGTAAGAAAGTACAGGGTGTAAGAGAGGACCGAGTGTAAGAAAGGACAGGGTGTAAGAGAGGAGGACCCAGTGTAACAGAGGACAGGGTGTAAGAGAGGACCGAGTGTAAGAGAGGACAGGGTGTAAGAGAAGACAGAGTAAGAGAGGACCCAGTGTAAGAGAGGACAGAGTATATGAGAGGACCAAATGTAAGAGAGGACCCAGTGTAAGTCTGGACCCAGTGTGAGAGAGGAATGTCACCTTTCAGCAGCACATGGACCTCAAGACCAGAGCAAGTCTGAACAGAAAGGTTAAAGGTTAATCTTCTGCAATGGCCAAGTCAAAATCCAGGTCTCAATGCAATCTGTGGCATTTTTTGAAAATTGCAATTATTAACTACCATCCATTAAACCTAAACAATATCTAGCAAATCTACCAAGAGGAATGGAAAAAAGTAACTGACAAACAAAGATTGTAAAACACGTAAAACAGTTGTCACATATCGCATCATACACAGGGGTTGAATACTTAAGACAACAGAATCTTTCTGTTTTACTTTCTGTGAGCTTCCCCAGAGCAGGGTTCCCATTATCAGTATCAGTGTGTAGCATCACACAGCTGCTCTGTGTGGTAGAGAAAGAGTGTGTATGGAACAGTGCACTGATGCTCTCAAGTAACACTACAATAAAGTACTGCAGTAACATTACAGAAAAGTACTGACATAACACTACAGAAAAGTACTGTGGTAACATTCCAGTAAAGTAATGCTGTAATATTACAGTAAAGTACTATAGTAACATTACAGTAAAGTACTGAAGTAACATTACAGTAAAAGTACTGCAGTAACATTACACTAAAGTATTGTAGTAACATTACAGTAAAGTACTGACAACACTACAGTAAAGTACTGACATAATACTACAGTAAAGTACTGCTGTAATTCTACAATAAAGTTCTGTAGTAACATTACAGTAAATTACTGTAGTAACATTACAGTAAATTACTGAAGTAACACAACAGTAAAGTACTGCAGTAACATTACAGTAAGTTGTGAAGTGACATTACGTTGATGTACTGTAGTAACATTCCAGTCCTGCTAAGTAATTAACAGTATTAAGAGGCTGTCACACCATTAGGCACAAAGACACTGACTCTTACACCCAATCATCATGCTCTACACATTCATTCATTCTTTTTTTTCTTTAATTTAATGTGTAATTATACTTATTGGTTAATCATCAAGCCCTTAATACCCTGTGTCAGAAGCTGCAGTCTGAGGGAATTTGAGGTTCACTACATGCTCTGACCCCAGCAGATTCCACCAGCAGCAGATGACGTTTACAAACACAGAAAAATTATATTCAGCTCATCTTAGTTGGTGGTGACCATCAGTTCAATGAATGAATGAATGAATGAATACATTTATTTATTTGATGATTGAAAGTACACAAAACACAGATAAAATCAATATAAAATATAAATATATTTTCTTTCCTGATGCGTTTTAAATCTGAATGATCTGAAGGAGGGTTTTCTTGTACAGTGAGCATGAGCAGTTATAATTTTTATAATTGTAATTTTTCAGAGCTCTGGGACACTATTTTTAAACAATTTTATAATTAGCATCTTAACATAACTACTCTGTCTTGACATAACATTTAACATAACTCTGTCTTAACATAACTCTGTCATCCACCGTTAACCAATTCACCTACCTAAAATGAGTGTACATGTTACATCCAAGTTGTACATGCATGTAGTTGTAAAATGGATGTAGTTGGAGAATTTGTTTTGAGCCTTGGGCTAATTTACCCTTGAATTCCTGAGGTAAACTTTGACCTAATCACATACTCAACATGAGACTGAAGCTGACTCCAACATGCACAAAACAGCTTGAATAGGTAAAATCACTTTTTGCTTTATTTTTAGAAGGGGTTTCCAATCCATACTGTAACCTGACAAAGAACCATTTAATTAAATATCATGACTTGGTTCACTGAGGATGTACACAACTGATTTATCTTTATAAGATTTTTAAAGAGCAGAATCATCTGCATATGAGACAATTCCAGCTGAAGATGTAACAGATTAGTTAAAGTTTTGTTCAAACATTTGTTTCTTATACAACACATTTGTTCTTTAAATGTCTGAGAGATAGCAGCATCTCTCAGGAGCTGGAGACATTCTTACATTTCCAGTTTTTGTCTTGTGTCAGCACCAGATTGGGGCCAAGGCCATTATGTGTTTAATTTTCATTTCATAAATAATTACTTTCAACTGAATTCAAATGAATGGATTTTTCAAATGGTTAATTGAATCTGGTGGACGTATATTTAAACAAATAATAAAAAGGCAAGCTTTCCCAAAAGCATCGTATTACAAAGATCATAATTAAATGCTAAAACAAGAATCACATTGAACACTTTTCCTACCATCTAAAATGGACTAAACACTTTTAGGGTGTCAGCACACACACACACACACACACACACACACACACACACACACACACACACACACACACACACACACACACACACATCAGCAGCGGCGGCGGCAGTACCTGTCAGCGTAGTGGCTGTGGGCTGCAGGGTTCGGGCCGCAGGCTACAGAGTGCAGGGCCTCCCAAGACAACTCAGTCTGAGTGCTGCAGTCTGATGCTTGATGGTACTGCAAACTCCGCCCCCTCCGTCCTTCTATCTGCACTGTAATTGGCTGTTCATAGCTGGCCAGGATCCTTAGAGCCTCTCGGTTCGGCATGTGGCTCAGGTCCTGAGTGTTCATCTGACACACACACGCACCACACATCAAACACACACACACACACACACACACACACACACACACACACACACACACACACACACACACACACACACACCACACACACAAATTACTAATGAGTTTGTTTTTTGTAACGAGTAAAGAGTGTAAAGAGTTTAAATATTAAACAATAATCAGAATAACAATCTACCACATGGTAAATCAGCGCTGTCTGTTCTACAGTAAGTCAAGAGGCTTAACCCTATGGACACTATTTCCAGAGACACACTATATATAGAGGATGTGTGTAGTTAATGAAGATTAAAATGCTTTTGACAAGCTTTGTTCTACTGTGAAATCAAAGACATGTTTAGTTCAGCTTCTCTTCACATCTCAGTGAAGAATCTATGCAGTAAATCTTTAAATTGTCACGTTCTGTTTTGCAGCATCCAGAGAACAATAGTGTAATAGTGTTTAAATCACTCCAGACTGTTTAGGTCAGGCAACACCAGCCATAATACACTACTGCCTTCCCCAACACCGGCTATAATACACTACCGAACACCAACACTGGCCATAATCCACTACCGAACCCCAACATTGGCCATAATCCACCACTGCCTTCCCCAAAACCATCCATAATCCATTAACTGGACCCGAACACAAGCCATAATTCACTACTGCCTTCCCCAACACCCGTCAATAACTATGTCAGTGTTTCTTTTACAGTGGAACTTATATCAGTTTATAAAGTAATTCAATCTGGACCTGATACTCTGCTCTGTGGGAAACCATTGAAAGATCTTTCAGAACAGAAGGAAAATATAATAAAGAGTATAATATATAATAAAGAGTAGTTTTGTAACCAAAGCCAAATCTAACCAGACAAGAGCAAGGTGCTAGCAGCACCAAGACATGCGTACGTCCCTTTGGATCACAGTCTGCCAAATCCTGTGAATGTAATCTATCCAACCCAGTCTGCACAAACTGAAAGCTTTTTTTTCTTGCAGTAAGAATAATAATGTTTACATTATGCAAACACTCAGTGTGGATTAAAAAGGAAATAGCCTGATTGGTTGCAGCCACCAGTCAGAAGCTGTCAAGGAGAAGTCTGTTGCCTGGAGACTGATGCTACTCCAAAATGTATCTCATCTCAATGAACACACCCTGCTTATTTTGTGCCAACCTAGGAGTCTCCATATGCTGCAAACGTCTGTGTAGTCTAATCTCTTGCCTGAGTAGTCTAATCTTTAGTATGTGTAGTCTAGCCTCTAGTTTGTGTTGTCTAGTCTCTCCTGGCTCCAGCACACCTGAATATATGTTGGTTCTTAGTTAGCTGAGGAGTTAAATCAGGTACTGTAGATTCACCATTCTAAAAATATGTGGTTTATGTGGATTTCCAAGAGCTACAGGGGTGTCTTGAGACACCTGGGGTACACTGAAGCAGATAGAATCCCACTCCCCTGGTGAACAGAGCCACTAGCCCAGTGTACTCATGCCTCAAATAGAACACATCTTTAGCAGAGAACACACACACACACACACACACACACACACATGCACAAACATACACATGCACAAACATACACACAAAAAAACAGAGTCAATATTCTATATTCCTGTTCTTCCATAGTGACATTAACACTAGGCGTTTTCATAACAATTGCACATCACTACTATGAGTCACAGTCGAGAGAGAGAGAGAGAGAGGGGGGGGGGAAAGGAAGAGGTAAGGAGAAAGAGAGAGAGTGAGATAGGGAGCAGTAGATTTGCATACATACGTATGTTTAATTAAGGTGGAAAAGGCTTGACATCATTAAGTACCGGAATGTGTGTCTGTATGTACACACACACACACACACACACACACACACACACACACACACACTCCAGTAGGATTTTCTTATACTGCCACTTTTGTCAAATCTTAAAGAAGAGCACACAAATCCTACAAGCCACAGTGCCCACCTGCACCAGACACAGGGATATATATATATATATATATATATATATATATATATATATATATATATATATATATATATATATAGAGAGAGAGAGAGAGAGAGAGAGAGAGAGAGAGAGACGGGAAGGGAGAGTCCGTCTGTCTCTGGAGAGATTGTTGGTTGTGGTAGATCGACAGAGATGTCACTGCAAGTCATCATCAACTCTTCTGTTCACGAGTACCAGTAGACACACACACACACACACACACACACACACACATGCATGAACGCACGCACGCACGCACACACACACACACACACACACACACACACACACACACACACACACACACACACACACACACACACACACACACACATAACCCTCATGTCATCTTACTAACATCAGCCACTGCATCAGATCAGACATAGACACTCAATCAATGTCTTTAAAACACAAATACACACACAAACACACATACAGTACTCACCCCCATTCCGTCCCCCGACCACGGCCCCGAAAGCCGACAGCCCATTGCCACGGCAACAGATGAGGACAGTCTTTTAGCTCTGCTCCAAAATCACCAGAAAAACGAGAAAGCGATGAAGATGAGGAGAAGGAAGAGGGGCAGGCTGGTCTCAGCTGGCATACACACACTCCCAACAGACACACATACACCCACAGACAGAGCTCCACAATGAGAAATCCAAAGCAAAGATAGATAGAGAGAGAGAGAGAGAGAGAGAGAGAGAGAGAGAGAGGGAGAGAGAGAGCGAGCAGTATAGGAGATGTGAGTTTCTCCCGTTCCTCTTCAGTAATCCCCTCCCTCTGAATCCTCCCTCTGCCTTGCTGCCAGTCTCATGTGTTAGCCCCGCCCATCTCTCAAGCCTCCTGCCAATCACATATTAGCACTGCCCCTCCTTCAGTCCCCCCTACCAGAAATAACACGGTAATCCTGCTAGAAAATAAACCCCACCTCAGTTGTATGCATACATTCCCTGATTCGTCTCTCCCTAGTGTCTGTCAGTTTGTAATGAGATTTGACTGGTCAGTCAGCACCCCTTACTGGCCACAGTAAGATCTTCCAGTCACGCAGACCCAAGCTACATTGGTCTTCATATGTCTCATGTACTCCCTCAACCTCATATATGCATTCTCTCTCTTTTCTTCTCTTTCCATAATGTATCTGAAATGGATGGTCCCCCCATGAAGCTGTCTAAATGATCTATGAACAATAACGCACACACATACACACAGCTGTATTACTATGTGATCAATGACATAACTCATTTGGTAGAGTTACAGTGCTTTTATAAATTCACTGAGAAAAAAAAAAAGATCACAACCAGTTACAACACTATCAATTTGAGCTAATTAAGTGATTACCATTTTACTGTCTTACCTTTAATGTTAATTAGTGGTTATGCGTTAAACACAGACTGCATTAGAATGTGTGTTTTCAGCCTCCGGTACTGCTCCAACAGGATGTGTGTGTGTGTGTGTGTGTGTGTGCGTGCGTGCACGTATATGTGTGTGTGTGCATGTGTGTGTGGATGTGTCTATCAAAGGCTATAAATGGAATGTTTGTCCAGAAAATATGAAGGTGGTTGTTAGCATTAAACATTTGTCAAATCATTAGTGTATAATACATAATGTGTGAGCTAGCCTTCTAAATGTGAGTGCTTTCTGCATGTCTTACACACTGGAGAATGTGTAGATGTGTGTGTATGTGTGTGGGAGGTAGTAGTGAAGAGAAGAGATGAGGAATGAACAGGCATGTGCCTCATATTCTCTCTCTCTCTCTCTCTCTCTCTCTCTCTCTCACACACACACACACACACACACACACACACACACACACACACACACTATACTACATCTTGCACTCACTAATGCACATCCTGAACACATTAAAATAAAATATAAAAAAACGGACTAACAATCACACTGCAATTAAGATCACCAGTACGAGTTTAATTATTTACACTGCTACTATATATAGAACTACTCCATCACTGTGGCTAAACCTACCATACTAATACTTCATCACTGTGGTTAAACCTACCATGAGTGCTACACACACACACACACACACACACACACACACACACACACAGTCGCATGTGTATCTGTATGAGTGTGTCACACCGAGCTGTCTCATTAGCCCGTGCAGGTTGGGGTTCCTCTGCTGAGGCAGTCTTCATGTCTCTCTGCTAAGGTGGTCTCCATGTCTCTACCAGGCATCACTGCTTTGGCCTACAGCACAGCTTTCTGTGGCCCCATCAGCACAAGCCCCTGCATTCCGAAGAAATATCTAAGCTATCCAAAGCACCAGCTTTGGCTTCAACGATAAAATATCCAGTGATGAAAAATCTTGAGGTCAAATTTCTTCAGTGTCCTAGCATAAGGCAGTTCTAGCCTAAGGCCGCTCTAACGTACGGCCATTCTAGCGTAAGGGTATTCTAACATAAGGCAGGTCTAGAGTAAGGCCATTCTAGCGTAAAGCAGATCTAGTGTAAGGCCATTCTAACATAAGGCCATTCTAACATAAGGTCGTTCTAGCGCAAGGCCATTCTAGCATAAGGCAGATCTAGCATAAGGCCATTCTAATGTAAGGCTGTTCTAGCGTAAGGCCGTTCTAGCTTAATGATGTAGTCTTATCTTCCTGTCAGGTATTTGAAGGCTAGGCTAAGCATAACATTTGCATGTATTTGCAGGAAGGGTCATTGCAGAAACGTTTTGATGGACAGTATGGCCTTCAAGGGAGAGAGAAGTGGCTAAGACTGGCATAAGTTAACAAGAACTTTAAAATAGATTGTAGCAGCTTTGAGTGTTAGATCATTCTCATGTGTGTTTGGTATTAAAAAAGAAGAAATGGATAGAACTGTGGGCTTTTACTAATTCATATGTATGCTCCAGTGGTAGAGAACCTTTGGTGCTTTGAGAGATGCCAGCGTGGAAGTTTCTCGAGGTCATATTTGCTCCATGGACAAAAAGCTCCTACACTCTCGCCATTATTACCAGGCAGGACCCAGATGCAGAGATGACCCTGAGATGCCCTCTGTGCAGAGATGCCCCTGAGACAATCCAGCACATTACAGCAGAATGCAAGATGCTAGCAGGCAGACGGACATGAAATGCCACAACCAATTGGCTGGCATAGTTTACAGAAAATCTTTGCCAAGTACAGGTTGCAAGGTCAATTGGGATACAACCATGAAGTGGTGGATAATGACTGAGCTAAGATCCTGTGGGAAGTCCAGATACAGTCTGACAAAATGGTAATGGCTAACCAACCAAACACAGTAGTGAAGGACAAACAGCAGGAGAGGGTGTAGTGATGGACAAACAGCAGAAGAAGGTGGATGTAGCAACATCTCAGATTGCTGTCCAGATGAATGCAGTCCTTGGAATAGCTGGTACAGCACAGGACTTAACACTTTATCTGACTGGATCTGGAGGTTCAGTGGATATTAAGCCTTATTGTCCATCACTTTCTGTGGTTCCTCCAACTTGGATATGGGGGTGTCTAGGGTATATGTGGCTCTAATAGCACCACAACATCATTCACCAGTGTTATGAAGCATATTATGTCGCCCACAGAAAGTAAGGTGAAAATCAAACAAATAATTCACTTCATATACAAATATATGCTTCATACCACTGGTGAATGACGTTGTGGTGCTATTAGAGCCACATTTAATATTTTGTGACTTCCACGAGCTTGAAGGACTGCATCCATGTGGTTTGACAATGATTCATACAATTTATTGATGAAGTCATCAGGAATAGCAAAGAATGCTGTCTTACATGCCTCCCAGAGTTCATCAAAATTATTTGGTTTTGTCTTCCAAGCTTCCTCTTTCATCCTACCCCAAACATGCTCAATGATGTTCATGTCTGGTGACTGGGCTGGCCAGTCCTGGAGCACCTTGATCTTCTTCGCTTTGAGGAACTTTGATGTAGAGATGGATGTATGAGATGGAGCACCATCCTGCTGCAAAATTTTACCCCTTTTATGATTGGGAATGTAAGATGTAGCTAATATTTCTTGATATTTTAGGCTATTGATATTGCCTTCCACCTTGCAAATGTTTTGCACACCCCCATACTGAATGTAACCCCAGACCATGATCTTTCCACCACTGAACTTGACTGATTTCTGGGTGAATCTTGGATCCATTCTGGCTCCAGTAGGTCTCCTGCAGTATTTGCGGTGGCTGTGGTGTAATTCAACTGAAGATTCATCTGAGAAATCCACCTTCTGCCACTTTTCCAGCGTCCATCCATTTAGCAGCCTTTTGTTTAGTGCTGGCTTCTGGGCACTGATTCGACAATGGAGGCCATTTCGAGACAGAATCTTACAAGCTGTTCTAGTTGACACAGGGACTTGAGGTGACCAGGCCTGGTGGAGCTCTGCTGCAGTGGAAGAGGGACTAGCTTTGGATTTTCTAACCAACAAATGTTCCTCCCGAGCAGCTGTCTTGTGGGGTCTGCCGGACCTGGTCTTGTCAAAAACATCTCCAGTCTCTTCAAATCTTTTTTTTATTCTTTGTACTTGACGCTGAGACACATTAAAGGTGTCAGCCACCTCTGCAGTGGATTTGGTCTTCAGCGTCTTGATAATCAAGGCTTTGGTCGCAGGATGGATTTTTGGCATGTTGTCAGATGTTGCAGTGCAAGTGAAGCTCTGGGGTGCTGGAGTTATTTTTATACACACCCACTAATTAACCAATCAATTTGTGAGCACAGGTGAGGCTGTAAACTAGGATTGGGTGCATTATATGACAAGGCGACAACTTTTGTCTTGCCAAAATCTGACCTTACTGTGTTCATTTAATGATCAATATTTCTGCAGTGAAGCAAATTTATTTTCGTAAATTAAATCTCATTTGGGAGGGTTTCAGCTTTCATATGAGTCATTTCTAAAACCAATCAATGAATTTAAAGTCAGTGTAACGGTCTGCGCTGGGCAGAACAGGGAGGTGGACACAAACGCTGAGGAGAGCGAGATTTATTCAAGGGAATACCAAAACCATGATCGAAAGGACAGGCGTGGGTCAAACCAGGAGGGCAGCCAGAACATGAAAGGTACACAGGCATACTTGGACAGGGAACTAAACAAAACGGAGAAACACGGAACAGGCAGAGATCTATACGGATGACAGAAACACAGAGCAAACTCACGAGCGGGATGAAAACAGCGAGCAGGAAAGCACAACTGACAGAATGAACAAAACAACCGATAACTAGACCTGGGAGACACAGGGACTAATATACACAGAACTAACTGGGAACAGGTGAGAACAATGACGACAGGGGCGTGGCAGACAATAGGGAATTATCAAAATAAACGAGCAGGGCGGGATAAACGGGCAAGGAACACAGACACGAGGGAACCCGGAGTGACAGCTAGGAGAGGGGGCGTTGCCATATGTGACAGTACCCCCCCTCAAAGCATGCCACTCCGGGGCACGCAAGGGCAGACAGGACAGGGAAACGGACTAGGACAGGACAGGGAACCACGGTACACGGCAAGGGACAGGGACAGCAGACACAGGACGGACCAGAGGGACAGGACATGGGTCCTGGGGCATGGCAGGGACAAAGACAGGAGACGTGGAGACTGGCCTAGAGCTGGACTGGGACACGGCATGACACGGGACACAGGGAGACTGGACAGGGCCAGGGCAAGGTACGGGAGCAGGACTGGACAGGACAGGACTGGGGACAGACACGGGAGCGGGGCCAGGGGACAGGGCAGAGGCATACACTGAGGCAAACGCAGCTTGGATGACGGAGACTGGGACAGGAACGAAGTGGATCACGACTTGGGGAACCGAGACAGGGACAGAGATAACACCACAAGACACCGACACAGGAACAGGAACACGGATCTGAACAGACATAACCATGGGGACAGGAACCAAAACAAAACCAGGGACAGGACATGGGAGCAAGGGGAACATAGGCATAGAGGCAGGAACACAGGGCGGAGCAGACAACACATTCAGTCCAAGCCCACACGTGGGCAGCACAGTCTCCGGGGAAACAGGCGTGGCCGGCAGACCGGCAGCGGGAACAGGCGGCAACCCCTCCTGGGTCGCGGGGACAGGAACCGGCGTGGACGACCCCTCCTGGGTCGCAGGGACAGGAACCGACGTGGACGACCCCCTCCGGGTCGCGGGGACAGGAACTGGAGTGGACGGCCGACGGGCAGCAGGGACAGGAACCGGCGTGGACGGCCGACGGGCAGCGTGGACAGGAACCGGCGCGGACGACCCCTCCTGAGTCGCAGGGACAGGAACCGGCTTGGACGGCCGACGGGCAGCGGGGACAGGAACCGGCGTGGACTGCCGACGGGCGGCGGGGACAGGAACCGGCGTGGACGGCCGACGGGCAGCAGGGACAGGAACCGGCGCAGATGACCCCTCCTGAGTCGCGGGGACAGGAACCGGCGTGGACGGGCAGCGGGGACAGGAACCGGCGCGGACGACCCCTCCTGAGTCGCGGGGACAGGAACCGGCATGGACGGCCGACAGGCAGCGGGGACAGGAACCGGCGTGGACGGCCGACGGGCAGCGGGGACAGGAACCGGCGTGGACGACCCCTCCTGAGTCGCGGGGACAGTAACCGGCGTGGACGGCCGACGGGCAGCGGGGACAGGAACCGGCGTGGACGGCCGACGGGCAGCGGGGACAGGAACCGGCGCGGACGACCCCTCCTGGGTCGCGGGGACAGGAACCGGCGTGGACGGCCGATGGGCAGCGGGGACAGGAACCGGCGTGGACTGCCGACGGGCAGCGGGGACAGGAACCGGCGTGGACGGCCGACGGGCAGCGGGGACAGGAACCGGCGTGGACGGCCGACGGGCAGCGGGAACTGGCGGGGTCCGCTGGCGGGCAGCGGGAACAGGCAGCGACCCCTCCTGGGTCGTGGGGACAGGCCACAGACGCCACAGACGCCCTCGGGAGACGGGTCCGCCATACTGACGCCCTCGGGGGGCGGGTCCGCCATACAGACGCCCTCGGGGGGCGGGTCCGCCATACAGACGCTCTCGGGGGGCGGAGCCGTCATACTGATGTCCTCGGGGGGCTGAGCCGCCATACTGACGTCACCCCGGGTCTGAGCCGGCCACTCTTGGGATGAGTGGCTAGTACTCCCCCCCAAAAAGTTCTTTGGGAGCCTTCGGGGAGTGGCTTCCGGGATCCGCGGAGGGAGGTCCTCATCACTGGGGTCCTGGGTGAGCCTGGAAGAACACACAGACACAGAAGCCTCTCGGTTGGTCTCTCTGCGACGGCTCTGCCTCCCTCGAGGCGTCGGGAGCTCGCAGTTACCACCGAGAGCAAACCGAGGGTTAAGCCAATGCTCGTCTGTGCGCTCATTCCGTCTGCCCGTGACTTGCACTACAGGTTGCTCCTCCCTATAGTGTTCCCCAAGCCGGGCAGACTCGTAGCGCTCGATAGGAGTCTCGTCGCGAAAGCCAGTTAAAATTGACGAGACTTCCTTGTTCCCACAGCACCAGGGGTATTCCTGTCTCCGGCTCGTTCGCGCTGTAACACACGAGAGTTAAACTGCACGGAAGCAGCCAACAACTCGTTACAGCAACTAAACTCACCAGAGTCTCGCTCCCTCGCTCTGTCCTCGTTAGATCGGTTGTTATGTAACGGTCTGCGCTGGGCAGAACAGGGAGGCGGACACAAACGCTGAGGAGAGCAAGATTTATTCATGGGGATACCAAAACCATTATCGATAGGACAGGCGTGGGTCAAACCAGGAGGGCAGCCAGAACATGAAAGGTACACAGGCATACTTGGACAGGGAACTAAACAAAACGGAGAAACACGGAACAGGCAGAGATCTATACGGATGACAGAAACACAGAACAAACTCACGAGCGGGATGAAAACAGCGAACAGGAAAACACAACTGACAGAATGAACAAAACAACCGATAACTAGACCTGGGAGACACAGGGACTAATATACACAGAACTAACTGGGAACAGGTGAGAACAATGACGACAGGGGCGTAGCAGACAATAGGGAATTATCAAAATAAACGAGCAGGGCGGGACAAACGGGCAAGGAACACAGACACGAGGGAACCCGGAGTGACAGCTAAGAGAGGGGGCGTTGCCATACGTGACAGTCAGGTTATAAGCTTTATTTCCACAACATGGATAAGTGACAGAACTTATGTCAGGGACTGTAGATGGGATAAAATGTATGCTAGCTGGCTTAGTAGCTAATAGATACTTTTACTAGTAAGCTCAGTTTAACCTTAAGCAATTTGTAGCTTCTGTAACTACAGTGTCTGAAGTCTATTTACGTGTTAGCTGAGATTAATTTGCAGACCAGTGTAAATTTAGCATTAGATTTCAATGTGTATGCAGTTGAGTATTTTAGCAATGTAAAAAGACTAAAGACTTGACATGGACTTGCACCGTAGCGACTTGAGACATGACTTGGTCAGTTGTGCTTAGATAAGTCTGTCAAGAGTGTCAAGAGTAGGGTTGCCACCTGTCCCGGTTTTCCCGGGACTGTCCCGGTTTTCACATCGCTGTCCCGGTTTTCCTGGGCTTTCCCGGTTTTCCTTCTTTTTAATATTCGGTCCCGGCAAAAAAAATCATTTAATGTCCCGGTTTTCACTAGGTTAGTTCAAACGACTATTTAGACTGTTTTTCTCGCTCAGTCAACAATTTACGTTCGCCAACCCCCCCACCGTCAACAACGTTCGCGTATGACAGTGTCCTTGTTTTTTGTCAGACCTAGGTGCCAACCCTAGTCAAGAGGTAGGAGAAGCCATGAATACATCACCAAAAGAGCAAGTATAAAATGAAACCTGAAAAGAAGAGAGCCTAACACTGAGCCTTGATTGGATCCTCTCCATGATATCTGACAGGACCATGCGGAAGCAGTCATGAAGGGGCTGGAAAAACAGAGATGAGGATGTTGTAGTTTACCAGCTGACAAAAAGTCTAAATGAGTCAAGGCAGATTGACAGATTTGGCAGAAAGACGTTTCTCTGTCATTGCTGTAAGGGCTGTTTCTGTTGAAAGTGCTGGTTTGTAGCCAGATTGACTGGAATCCTGGAGCAGGTTGTGGGTGAGGAAAAGAGATAATTGATTGTAGACTGCTCATTCAATAACCTTTTAGATGAAAGAGAGGAACAATACTAGTTTGTAACTGTTTATGTTGGTGTTGTTTCCTTCTTTAGGATTGGTACCACCATGGCAGTCTTGAGCACCTTAGGTATATAGTCTGGAACATAGTGGAAGTAATGGGATCCAGTAGCCACGTAGCTGGATTGCTGTAAGTCGGGAATTGAAGAATTTTGTCTGAGAGAGGAGAAAAGAAGCAAGGGACTTGGATGTAAGGGTATGAACACTGGTGGAAGAGTTTGAACAGAAAAAGTGGACTGGCAGATTGCTGCAACCTTGTTTTCAAAGAAGGTGATAAAATCCTTAGTAGTAATAGAGGAGGGAGGAGGGGAAAGGAGGGTTAAGAGAGAAGAAAAATACTGAAGATCTTGTCTGAATTAGACACTGATTCAAATTTTCCTTTTTGCCTTTGCAGATGTTAATTCTAGTAAGAACTTGGAAAGAGAGGTTGGAATAAGCTGCATTCTGAATGTGGAAAAGTCGAAAAGTCTGGGTGAAGAAGACTAGACAATAGAGTAGATGCAAGGGAGTAAGTGATGGAGCACAGATTGTGATGGAAGAAGGAAGAACACATTGCAAGTTGTGGATAGAAAAATTAGGGAAGAAGAGAGAGATGCATAGAAAATATGATAGTCTCAGTAGGGAAGGTGGGTGGTGTCCAGTGCTGTGGTGTAGTGGAGAATGAGGTCCAGAACATTACTTG
This sequence comes from Brachyhypopomus gauderio, assembly GCF_052324685.1. Classification (NCBI taxonomy): domain Eukaryota; kingdom Metazoa; phylum Chordata; class Actinopteri; order Gymnotiformes; family Hypopomidae; genus Brachyhypopomus; species Brachyhypopomus gauderio. The sequence goes on along the minus strand of NC_135211.1, from coordinate 20,356,978 downwards.
GTCTGTGAGTTTGTATGAGATTGGCAACAGTGGAACGATGCAAGAGAAATGTAGCTTGTCTGATGGAAGGCTGAAGTCACCAATGAATGAATGGGTTTTCTTCAGTAGGGAATTGACATAGGACAGTTTCATATCAATGAAATTATCTAAGGAACCTAGAGGATGGCAGATGACATGTAGTGGAGAAAGATAAGGACCGATAGAATAAAATTTTAAAGAAGAGATGGAAAGAATGGAGATGGAAAGAGTGGTGAAATGTCACAACAGGAAAGTTGTGCTACCATCTCTGCTAAGATGCCATAGAGAATTTGTGAGAATCCTTGGTGATTTTAAAATTCACATATCTTGTTCCTCAAAGCCTCTGGTGGGAAAGTTTTAAATGTCACTGACTCTTTTAATTGTTTCTGGTCCAACACATGAGCATGGACACACACGCGATCTAATTTTATCATTTGAAAGTATAGTTTATAGTTTCTTCTTAAATTGCCCTTTGCTCTAGGTATATGTCCATGTAATATTTCTAATCTCTGGTTACTTTATTTTATTTCATTTATATTAATTGGTTCTGGTTATTCTTAAAATTTACTTGACTTGAAGGAAAAGGTAAAGCACAGGGCAGAGGACAGAACAGAGGACGGGACAACCAGAGTCAGGGTGGATCAGTCACCTCAGGGGTGATCCAGATCTCTGTAGGATCCTGACCCAGGAGGTGTAGTGAGTGGAGGGATGCAATAGCGCTGAGATTAATTCAGCCTAGCGGGCAGGCTATTCCTGAGCCTTCTTGCCACTATGGCCTATGATTATGATATAGCTGCTGGTGTTGTGATAAGACGATGATAGTGTCTATAAGATCTTGCAAGAATTGCGAGACATGTATACATCTCTAGTGGAGTCCTAATTCATAAGTTTAGTAAGTGGTGTGTCCACCTCCCAATTCACGCCTATGGTCCAGAGCAAAACCACACCTGCAGCAAGAAAACAACTAGGTCCAAACAAGAAGCCATCAATTTGACACAATTTCAGGCAAAAGTAATTAAATTCAGAGTCTTAACCAGCCAAAGGATAGTCCAAGATAGACCAACCACATTCGTATGCATATTCACATCCGTGTTGGCGCATATAAGGCATTGTCTAGATTAATCTGTGTGGTCTTGGAATAGGTAGTGCTCTGGTGTTGTTACTGATCCCCTTATATATACTTGCACATACGCTTATTCACCTTGGTGACTTACAAGAGCATCGGTGTTGTGGAACACAAGTTCTTGGTCTATAGTTCTACAGTCTAATGGTCTATAGTTGGATGGCGACTGGGTCCAATATTTAGCAGCTTGTTAATTTGTACAGAACATTCTGAACATGTATTGTTTGGGACAAAGTTTTTTTATGTATGTTTGCAGTATGAATGGCAGTGCTGTTAACCTGTTTTTCACACATGCTAGAGCCTTTGTCCTGCTCATTGTATTTCTTCTGTAGCGAGACCCTGTCTGTGATCTTGATGTCCTTCTTGGTTTCCACTCATAATTTCACAGTGACTGGGTAACAAACTGTGCATCTGTAACACTCAATGAAGCCCTTTTCCACATCCATATTCCCTATTGCACTTCATATAGCGTTCCATTACATCCATGTCGTCTAGGCCCTAATACCTATAAGATAACAGTGCAACACATAGTCAAATGTAGAGGAACCAGTGGAACAACTGTACTGAGGGGGAAAAAACATTCACACAACACACAAAGGCCTGGGGCAGAACACCACAACACTCACAACACACAAAGGCCTGGGGCAGAACACCACAACACTCTCACAACACACAAAGGCCTGGGGCAGAACACCACAACACTCTCACAACACACAAAGGCCTGGGGCAGAACACCACAACACTCTCACAACACACAAAGGCCTGGGGCAGAACACCACAACACTCTCATAACACACAAAGGCCTGGGGCAGAACACCACAACACTCTCACAACACACAAAGGCCTGGGGCAGAACACTACAACCACACAACCATCTCACAATTCTCATAATCACCACCATACAACTCTCTCTCCACACATACACGCACAGATACACAGAGAGAGAGAGAAGGGAGAGAGAACGAGAAAGAGAGATAAAAAAAGTCCTTGTTTGGACTTGGTGCAACAGCAAGGATCTGCATCAGCGTGACTAAAGTGTAGACGCAGAACCTCATGAATCTTCACGCGGCTTTCTGGGTTTTCAGGAACACGGTAGAGTGAAAACCGTCAGCGTGGGAGGCACTCACACACGCGCACGCACGCTCACTGCTGCAGGGAGACGTTAGCTCTGATCAGCGGAAAAGAGCTCTGAGCTGCACGTAACGTTTGTGCGACTTAGGACCACACAATGCCCATATGTATAAGAAAATACGCATCCCTGGATATTCGCCCCATCGTCCGAACCAAGAAATAAAGACTAGGACATTATACACAGCTTTGAGCGAGGTGACAAGAAAGCACGGGGATGCGCCGTTATTCTTTGAGTCGTCATGCTCAAACAATCTTCGTGATAAGGCTTATTCAATAGGCAACGTAGCTCACAACGTATTTGCATGTAAACTAGGCTTATTCAATAGGCAACGTAGCTCACAACGTATTTGCATGTAAACTAGGCTTATTCAACTTAAATTTAAATTTAAAAAAGTTAAATGCGTATTTGCATTTAACTACGATGATAATATTTAAATTCATATAATTGTCAATTTCAATCAGTGTAAAAATACATTAAAATGTTTTCTGATGTAAGGCCTGCCTAGCGGAAAGCTGCGTGTATGGCATATGTGTTGCCATGGTGAAAGCCCTTGACTTGAACCCCGTCATTACATCCTCTTTGACAGCAGTGGGTCTAAATATAGTTTCGGTACCGTTTATTTAGATGCAACTGACCGAACAACGGAATCCGCTAAACTAAATGCTGCTAATATGTAGGTTGTTTTTTGTTGTTGTTTTGCGTTTAGCAGTGAGCTATACACGACGACGTAAAGTGGGATATGCAGTCTGCATTCTCTCGTCGCGGATAATACTCCTCCTTTAGCTACTGATCTCTCATACATTTTTTAGATTAATTTGTAGATCTATTTTAGTGGGCAACTTCAAGCTCAAATGCATATTTATTTATAACGCTCTCTACAGCCTCTGATCGATGTGGGAAATTTATTTTCAGATGCTATTATACGTTTTCAAAAACACCCAGATGTAATATTAAGAATGCGGTTGCGACAGTCTGACATATTATTGTGCTCTGCACAGCAAGCGTTCCGGACAAGCTCAATCTCAACAGGAGAGACTTTAAGATGCGCGTTAAATCTCGCAAAAGGTGAATTATCAGCATCTGACTGGACCAGTTCTCTACCCACTCCCACGATCAAGCATTCTTCATCCCGAGTATCTATCTCTCTCCCCCCACCCCCCGTGTGCGAGCGTGTTCACGCGCGTGTACTGAAACCTAAACAGTGTGGTATATTGTTTACTATACTACATTGTTTACTTTATTACCTTGTTTACTATACTACGTACTAAGTTAATATGTTTTGCTAACTAATTAATACAATAAAACTACTACACCTACAGGCTTTACAGTTTCTGATAATTCACTACTGGACTGACAGATTTTTCTTAAAAAAAACAACACTTTCGTATAGCCTACTAAATGTCATATTTTCATTATGTCAAGGTATGGTCACTAGATGGCGATAAAACATTTACGCCTAAACTTGTCGGCCACTCAACGACGCCCAACGACTAGAAACCAATGCTAGAAACAGTTACTGGCTGAATCCGAAATCTCTTTCTTCCCTCCTATTCAGTACACCAGAGCAGTACGAGATAACAGGTAGTGTGTCCGGGGTTATGAAAAGTGCCCAGTCTCCTACTGAAAGAACGTAGGCCTACTGCTTTAACGGTTGAGCTGAACGTACATCACTGAAATCTAGTGCCTACTTCTTAAGTACGGCATTTGGGATTCAGCCACTGTGATGTATGTCAGATTTAGCAGGGTTGCCAACTTTTTAAGATCACTTGGAGTGAGATTTGAACCTGGAGGGGGTGGCGAGTGTAAATTGTTGAGGGGGGGGGGTCGAACTTAAGTTGTTGACGCGGGGGTGTAAAATGGACACAAATTAGGTATTATATCGCGATCGATCGATCGCCAGTGGTTGGCGCCAGAGCGAACTAGTAAATAAACTAGATTTTTTTTCGGCGTGAGAAATCGGATGTGTGGCGTGAGAGCGTGTGAAAACGGTCAAATGCGTGTGTCTCACGCTCAATACGTGAGAGTTGGCAACTCTGTTTAGTCATTTACCTAAATTTGACTTGTTTAGCTTTTCTCGCAGGTTACATACTTTTTACTTGATGGCATGCTTGTAATTGAGTATAGGCTACTGGATAAAATGTAGGCCTACGGGTAGCCACTGAGTAGAATACGCTATAATTTATTCCTCGTACAATGAAAACTGCTTGAGGAAAACCAATCTTGATTGTTATTTCTGCGATAGTTAACTTCTGCAACGGCTGAATTAAATTTTGAGAGTTGTGTCCTGGGCACAGATAATGTAAATAGATACGATTACTATTGTTTTTTGGTCCAATCTATGATTGTTTTCTCAAAAAGAGAATACAGTAAATAGTGCTGGCAGTCATGACATAATTACAAACGTATTTAAAAAATCTCTTAGGGCACACAAAACAAGCCACGCTCTCAGAGAGCTTGTTGACTCCCCTTGGTTCTCATATACATGTCATTGGTGCATATCACATTAATGTTACTGAAAGTGACCTTTTCTTCATAATGTGCAGCTATCTTCCCATGTTTCCCCCAATCTATCACAGATGTAATTTTAGTCAGGTTGTGTTGAAACATTAGTCAGTTCACTGAAGCCCCAGCTCCAATAATGAACCTCTTTTAAATTCACTGAGATCTTTTCTTCTTGCCATCTTGATGCTAAACTGAAGTCAACTGGACCTGCTCAACATTTTATATAAATCAGTATATTGATTATATTGATACTGTATCGATTAGTAGTATCCTATTTATATTGAACAGGGCAGTGTTACTGTGTGACTGGAGTTGAGAATCATTGGCCTATTAGCCAGTGTACTCAAGTATTTTAAAATGTGTTCTTTTTACTTAATGTGACGGTTTTCTTGAATAACATCTGACAGCTTTTGCCTTGGATTTTAATGTCGACGGTCAAAGTCACATTTATTTGTATAGCGTTTTTATTTTTACAACAACTGTTATCACAAAGCAGGTTTGTCCAATATTTCGACCGCTGGCGTTACTATTAAAATGTAGTTCAACTGAATGGGAGCATGTTTTCATAAGGAAGATAGCTGCAAACTATAGCTTTAATTACAATTAAACATATAAAGGGATCTAACTAGAATTGTTGGAAAAATATCAACAAAACATCTAGGTTTTTACTATAAAAGTGTGTTGAAGGTTTACCGTCAGGGTTTTTCTCGCTGTCGTCATGAATACCCGAGTGTGCTTGACGTCAATCTCTATATTTGGAAGTCCACGGAAACCGTTCCTCGGCTCCTTTGCGCCCTCCCTCAAACGACATTTTCCATGATGATAACCAATCATAGGCCAACTTAGCAGTGGGAGGATTTGTCAGGGCCTCTTATTGGACGGTCTGTCGCATCAATCAAGGTGGCGATTAAATTACATCATCCTTTGTGTGTTGTTGAATAAAGAGGCAAACGTCGCGTAGTACGCGCAGAAGAGGCGGATGCTGCTGAACGACAACAGGACTTTCTTAGATAGTTTGAGTTTACAAGAATGTTTATATTGTCCGACTTGTTGCTTTAATTTAGGCAGCTACTGTTTGAAGAAAGACCAACAAGTTATCTAAATACATCTTTCTCGCTTCGATACAGGAGTTTGCTTCTTGAGTACGGAAACGTATCCAGTCACGGACATAAACAAATCTGGAGAAAATGACCCATAGCTACGGAACCAAAGCTGACATGGGCCCCGAGGTGACGGCAGCAGCGAATTTTGTTTCAAGATTGCTGCGAACAAGAGGGTTTCTCAGCGAGAAACAACTGCAGGTTTTCAGAGATTGCCTCCAACAAGCACTGTCAGGTAAATGTCCTTCAAGTTCTTATTCTGGATATCAACGGTGTAGTTCAGCTGGTTAACGCTGGCTTTGCTGTTTTGATCGGCCGATTGTGTTTCCTGGCTGTCTAAAAATGTTGTAGATTTGCCAGAACCTAGTCAGAGTCTAGCTAAGCCAACTTCATCCTACCTGGCTTAGGTGAGCTCGATGAGCACAGGCGGCCGGGCAGCTGGTGTGTACCTGGTGTGTAGGTTGTGTCTTTTTTGTCCTGGTGTGTAGGTTGTGTCTTTTGTCCTGGTGTGTAGGTTGTGTCTTTTGTCCTGGTGTGTAGGTTGTGTCTTTTGTCCTGGCCTCTGGAGCTAAATTTATGTCATGTGTGTTTCTACCTACAGAGCACTACCAACAGCACTGGTTCCCGGACAGGCCACAGAAGGGCTCCGGTTACCGCTGCATCAGGATTAATCATGAGATGGATCCACTTATTGGTAGGGCGGCTGGCCGAATTGGACTGAGCAGTGGACAGCTCTTTTCCCTCCTTCCCCGTGAACTGACTTTGTGGGTGGACCCATATGAAGTGTCCTACCGTATCGGAGAGGACGGGTCCATCTGTGTACTCTACGAGGCCGAACCCCCTGCGCCTGCCTCCACTCCCAGCGCTCTCGTTATGTCGCCCTTCGACCAGACGATGAACTGTAAAAATCGGTTCATGATGGGGGGCCGCACGAGCCCTCCGAAGAACTACCTGATGACCGTCTCGAGCTAACGGGCTTTCCGCTGAGCACTTTAAACGAGTCACGAATTGGGTGCGACATTAATCAGCCTTCCTCAGAAAAAAAGTTTCATTTTCCTGAGACTTTGCATTTCTAGACGTTTCTCTCTCGGTTAAAGCCAAATCTGAAACCCTTATGTTATGTTAAACTAAAGCACTGCCTATTGAAAGGTAATGTTACTGTTTGGATATTTTCAGATGGACCCCTTAAGAACCTTGCACTGTTAGATCTTATCTGTATTTTTGTCTTATCAACACTGTGACAATTTAGGGTGAACTAACATAAACATTGGTGCTGGCTATCACAGTGCAATAAGAGTATTTTGCCACTCTCAAGAATGTAATACAATCTGAGCTGTTGAGAGACACTAGCTAGATACTACAGTGCTTGAATTTAAATGTGTATTGCACAAAATGGCCACCACTTTAGGGACCCTGACAGAAAAACACTTCGATTTCTGCTGCCTTAGACAATGGTGTCATGACCTCCTTAATGTTGAATATTTCTGCCAACCTCTTAACTCTTATTGTGCAATATGCAGAAACATACTTGGTTTGGTTGAAGCTCTTATTGTGCCCCTCCGAGTTGTTGTAATGTTGTGAAATGAATTCTGTTTGGAAAAGTGAACGTGATACTTTGTGAGCTGTGTGTGGGTGTGTCCACTGCCCCCCAGGGCACTGAACGTTTGCTCTGAGCTCAGCGCAAAGTGGATGCTAGAAACTGTGAGGTGGCTGGTTGGCGTCAGGCCCATAAGGCCCGTTCACACTGCCAGCAAGATACTCTTATCTCTCTCTCTCTCTCTCTCTCTCTCTCTCTCGGCTGCTGAGCAGCCATGTTTACTGTTTTAGACAGACAATGTAGTTTGTAAGCTATTTGAAGCACAGTATGCTTAATGTAATTTTTAAACTTAAATTTGTGCTTGTATAGAAAACTGTACAGTTTTGTGGAATTTTTATTACAATAAAACTATAAAATTGTTCACTTGTCTTGTTTCCCTTGTGTGAAATATTGGTGTTGTATGTTATGGTCACATTGCAGTTCAGTGGTAAATGGCACTCTGTGGGATGGTGATCAGAGCTGGTCTTGGGTTCGGGGAGGCAGTCCAGTCCTTGTGTTCTGCCTCACGTTCAATCCTGCTGATGCCCAGCAGGCGTCATGTCTTATCACACATGCGCACACACTCATGTCTGGGCATGTTCAAGCACACCACCCAGAGATGTGTGGGGTTGTGAGTTCTGTGTTTTCACCGTTACCTTGGTAGTCATTGAACACTTCTGAGCAGGATGTTTTATGAAACGATTTGGTTTACGGGTAGTTACAGTGGTTGAAGTGTTTAGACACAAGTCTTGATGCTATGGGGGCAACTATTTCCCCTTTACAAAAATGTCCACGTTGAATAAAGTTGCCTTTTTCAAGAGGGCCTACTCTTGGAATGTTTTGTAAGTTTAAAAATAACTTGAAATAACTTGACTCTTTACTGAGTATTCATCCTGTCTCCAGTTTATAATAATGTTTGCGGATAACTTTACTGTAAGTTGCATTTATGGAAGATATTTACTTGCAGTAAATTAGTATCCATATCAGAATGTTTCTTGTATTTGAGATTGGGTACCAAGATTTGCTTAATAAAAATTCTTCATAAAAATTTCAGTCCCATGACTTAATTTGTGGATGCAGACTAGTTTCTCGGTCCCTGCCAGAGAAAAATATCTGAACTGCCAGAGTTGGGATTCCAAGTTTCTTCCACCCGAAAATGATGTAGTCTTGGGCACTCCATAATCTGTAGAATTGTCTTCTGTCCTTTCTCAGATCTGGGCCTTGAAACAATCATGTAAGAATAATCACATCATGTATATGAAGTGTCGCTGGTTCCCAAGCTTCAAACATCCAAGTGCTGAGTTAATGTATTGTACAAGTATTCACTCTGAAATTTAAGTGCTCATATGACTTGCTGTTCTATCTTACAGTAGTGCTAAATGTTGGATAAGTTTTCCACATCAATGTTATTAAAAGATTATTTCAGTGTTATATATTGTTTATTGCTTCATATTGTTCCAAATGCTGTGTTTATTCAACATGTCACAGTGACTGTGAGGTTTGATTTTGTAAGAGGAGTACTTTTAGCTTTATGTGGTTGTGTTACTCTTTATTTGGATATGTTCTGTGAGTGGCGTGTTAGGGTGGATGTACTATGAGCAGATGTCACAGAATAATTTTCTGTTACTATTCAGTCGCATCTACACACATCTAGTCTTAGCTACACTACACACACAGACACCACAGCACACATGCACACACACAGCACCGCACATACACTCAGCACACACACGTCCTTCAGTTTTCAGTGCTTTAATTTCCATACGAATGCCCACTTTGAGCCCCTTGTCCTGCTCAGAAGGGATTGTGAAAGGACGTAGAGAGGGAGTGTGAATGTGGCCGGACAGCCCTAGCTCTGCTTGGTCCCTCGCCTAGGAGCAGCCCGCCACACTCGGACACCTCCACCCCCGCTGGCTCTAAAACGGCATAATCAGCATCACGGAGCTACTGCTTTCAGGAATAGGGCGTCTGGTGAGGAGAGACAATAGGCTGCCTCTCACGGCTGGCTGTCCCCATTTTGCCTGTTGGAGCAACTTCGGACACGATACCATCTGTCACATTGCTCTCCAGACATGTCTGCCCTACACTGTGTTTATACTTTTAACTCCCCCCAGCACACACCCACCCACACCCACACACACACAAATACAGCAAGCTGCTGTCTATGCTTTTAAGTAAACAAAATGATTGGGCTTACGTAGTGTCAAAATTGCCCTGCCTTGGTTGAGTATAAAACCTGTTGTTAAACAGACAGCAGCCTAGTATCAAGTTTATTACTTAACATTTCTCTTGTGTTAGCTTTCTGTTACTATCTCTTATGTTAATGGGTCAGTTTGGACTCAAATCAGCCATTAGATACCTTAAAACAAATTATTTATCATCCATTTATTTCTTACCTCTCGTTTACATTGTTAGGCTTATTTATGCATGAAAGTATTGGTTTTAATACGGTTGTTGTGGCCCCTTGGGCCTTTCTTTTGATAGTATCCACAGCAGTATACACAACTCTAAAGTGATTTGGCCCTACATGTCTGGAAATGTCTGAAGATCAAATGGTTGGAGGAAGAGCTGGATGTGAGGTGTTGGTATATAGTGTGTTTATGATTTCAGTTTTGGCAATTAGTATTGTTTTCTAATTATACCTGGGTAGAAGCTGACCCTAACAACAGTTAATAATTTTAACAAGAGCATTTTATAATAATTGTTTTTTTGTTTGTTTAATTTGACGTTCCTGATAAAGGCAAACAGACTTGATGCAATAAACAAATTTTGTGGTACTTTTATGGATTTAAAACTTACAAATGGTTCGGTCACAACCCTAAAAGTAGAGCAAGGTTAACTTGGTTTTACAGTTTGCCAAGTACAAAATAAGAAGTTAATATCAAGGTGATTTAGCTTAGCAACTGATAAAGCTTAGCAATACATTTTTCTTAGAAATCACAAAATACAAATAAGGAGACACAGCAGAGCTGCCATATGATGGCACATTTATGTGCTTTATGAACTTTGAAGATTATGGTTGATAGATTATAGATTATATTGTCATCAGAGTAAGTGATCTGAACCAGGCATGCCTGTGTATGGAGTTGAGAAAGTCATGAGCATTTGTATCCAGATCCAGAGCCAAGACTCTGGAACTGTTACTGTTTCACTGGATGACAGACCGTTCTGCTTTGTATATGAGCAGTGTGCTAGTCAGCTCCTCGTGAATATTTTTGTGTTTCTGTTATTATTGCTGTAGTTTAGAAAGTGTAGCTATAATTTGAATTTAGTTGGCTAAAAAAAATTCTGAACAAAATTATTTCATGAAAGTATGGCCCCTAATCAAATACCGAATCTTTGGGTGGTAAGAACTGTTTTGATGATGTCCGATCAGAAGGGAACATCTGCTTGGAGTGGTATATTGGCAGTAGAATTCTGTGTGTAAACCAGTGGAGTTGTAAGCAGGTTTATTAATCAAAGGCGTATCCTGAGACCTGATACATGCAGATAACAGGACTATTTGTTATCCATTCAAAGCTTGCTAGGTTTGTTGATTCTTTTCAAATCTGGATTAAGTGAGTGAGCATCGGTGCATATGGAGCAATTCAGGTCAGTTCACTTAACCCTGAGATTGTGAGGCTCTTTCTTTGGTTACACACCTCCCACCTTCTCCTGGGTACGCCTGCTCCTAGGTTCACCTCCTCCTAGGTACGTTTGCTCCTGGGTTCACCTCCTCCTGGGTACGCCTGCTCCTGAATGCAGATCATACACTTGGCTATAGGAAGGTGAGACACTGCTATTCACGTGAAGATTTCTTCTTAAGGATGTTAGGAGTCTTCCTCAGAGACCTCTTACTGATCCTCCTCTCATACCCCCTTCCTAACACAGTGTTGCTCTAACACATTATTGACCTTTGACTCCCAGCAGCTGAAGCCACTCAGAGGGTGTTTGTGTTTGCTATTGCCATCTGATTGGATGGATGTTGTATCCAGGCAGATTTCTCTCCTGCCAGGCCTGTAGAAAGTTTTTTCCCATAGTTTCACAGTGGGACCTCATGTTCATCTGCTAAATGTTTTTCCTCCCCACACAAGGGGAATCAATAAAGCTTGAAAGTGTGTGTGTGTGTGTGTGTGGGTGTGTGTGTTAGAGGGGAGCAACATACAGATGGTAAGACACACTGGCATTCTTCAAGACCCCTAACACTGTGAACTAACCCTCATTCATTTGACCAATGGCAACACATGTTACACCTCAAAGGTTGAATCGCCTTATTCAGCTGTGTCTCTATTCTTTTTTTAAAATAGATTTAGCAATTCACTTCTGTTAACATTATGATTGTAGACACACACTGCACTGAGTGTGTAACTCCAGTGCTCTGCATGGTACATGGATGGGTGTATCTGCATTCTTGTCAGTTGATTGAACCTCAGACAGCTTGTGCTCTTACAGTCAAACAGATTAGAAACTCAGAGAGAGGAAGAGGAACAAGAGGAAGAAAAGAGTGAGACATTTGACTGCACTTCTCACAGAGGAACGTTTAGTCGTAAGAAATTGGAATGGTCTCAGAAAGGTGTTAAAGCCCTAAAGTTGACTAGTCATTAGCTGTGAACACCAGAGAATTCCTTCAGGCACGGAGAATGACCCCATGATTAGCAGATGAAAGGAGGTGGACTCCCTTACGGTGGCTAGCTGGCAGGGATCGCTTGGCAAGACAGTTACTGCCAGCTGGCTGAGCTGAGCTGTATGTGTGAATGGTGCTCCCTTCCTCCATAGCTGTAACCACAGACATTCTGTGATGTGACAGAGAGATGTTTTATGTGTATTTAGTGATTTATGCTGAGTCTGTATCACAAAAGGACACCACCCCCCCTAAAGGGCAGGATGGGGGAAGGGTGGAAAAACACAGTGTCCATGTTTGAGAGTGATGGAAAGTTGAGTCTCTGTTTATTTTGCTGTTTGAATGTTAAAGCACTTCCTGTCCTCATCACCCCACGTCTCTCTCGCCTGCACATGCGGCTCTTTCCAGAAATAAAGTCTCGCCTCAAGGTCTCATTTCTAATCCCACTCAAATTTGTTTTTGATGTAAGACTTTATAAACGACAGTACTGGGAAGATGAACTGCAAAATCAAAAACCTGTTGCCACCATACAGGAGACTAGACAGGGATTAAAGACAAAATAAATAATCACATATAAGGGAGGCAAGGCTGGTGTAATGGAGCTATCAGAGGGTACCAGAGGACTGCTGCAGTCAGTGTTATGGATTGGTATTGTTCAGTAAACTCTGTAGAACTAACTTTTGTTCCCTCTTGCTCGACATTCTGTGTACCCCCCCCCCCCCTTCCCCCAACTTGTCTATCTCCCACAATCCCACAAAGCCTCTCATTGTTCTGGGAACCCAAGCCCGCAGCAGCTGTTGGGCTTAATCCTGAAACACTACTGCTGAGAAGGGTGTGTGTGTGTGTGTGTGTGAGTGTACACGTGCTAAGGGGGGACAGCAACCTGAGCTGTGTGTGTGTGTGTGCAGAGAGAAACATAGAAGCGTAATAAAGGGATCACACTCCTCTAACCCATTTTGTTCTTGCCTACATCCTCTCTGAACACACATACATGCTCACACACACACACAGACACACAGTCTCTCTCACAAACACCCCCCACCTCTATGATCACACTAACTAAACAATCCCACATCAGCTGGGAAGCACACTGCAAGTCTGGGCATGTTAACCCTTTCTGTTCAAGAACACACACACACACACTTGCTCATTCACTCAAATGTGTTTGTGTAGCTCATGTCTGTTGGTATGGAGCAAACAGATGTAGCCTGGTAAGTAACTAAGTCTTTTCATGAAATACAAAGTCACCAATCAGCAAACCCCACCCTGCAGCTAAAGGAGATAAACTTGTTTATAGGGTTCTCGCCACCACCCCTCCTCTCCAGGTTCCTCAGATCCTTCTCTTTGGTTCATTTTAAAAACATCATCAGGTTGGCAGAATGTCCAGGCTACAAAAGTTTTGGTGTTGTGTTTTGTTGTGTTTGTGATTCTGTGTATCGAGAAATGCTCATTTAGAGAAGGTGAAACAGATGAACCTGTGGATTTCTAATCAGGATCCAGTGGAACTGTTTAGCTAAACTCCACCCTGCTATTTCTGCTGTAGATAGAGAACACAGACACACACCACCAACTCTTAATCTTCAGAATATTCAGTCAGTTAAAACTACATTTTCACATAGAACATGACAAAATGTAAGACGTTCAAGTCCTTAATTAACTGGTTGGTGTGATTTAAGCACAAAACTCCAAATTCACATCCCAGACCCATTTATCTGTAGCCGCCTATAAAGCTCAGTGTCCTGGGTAAAGTTTGTTATAGTTTATATCAACAATCATCAGAAGGTCCCCTTTCCATCACTACCAATAATTGCGAGTGTGATCTAGAAGTCACTATATTTTAAAGGTTATGTTGATACGATAGGTTGTTTACACCGAGCCTTCGCTGACACAATCAACCGGTGAAAGTACGCGATCTTCTTTGGCAAAACTACATGCATTACTCGAAGCACGGCTTGCTTTTGTGCGCGAGTCCGTTCAGCACGTAGACCACGTACGATAAGGCCGCGTTATCCGTGCTGCGTGCCGCCCTAGCGGCGGCGCACATAACGCCGCCTGACGGCAATAAATACATTCAGCTCTGGCTGTGCTAGTCGCGGGCACGTTCTGCTAACTCGTGCGCGCAGGAGGGAGCGGTGGAACAGTGAAAGGGAGGAGTTTCCCATCTCCACCGAGCAAAGGAAATCCCCGAAACTGCACGCGCTTCCTGACCCCTTTTCCTCTCGCGTTCTGCACAGCTGTTGGCTGCAGGTGGCGCGCGTCATCACGAGCGCTCAGCCAGTTGGCGGCTGTTGTTATGGGAGACCTGAGAACGGAAGACGTAGCTCGCGCTAGCGAAGGTATCGAGAGTGTGCGCGCGCACACGCGGAAAGACGCGAGTAAAGTAGGACCAAAGGGCACGTCATGTATTTTAAGTCATGTATCAAAAGTAATTTGATGTCAACAAACTAACACATCAGCCACAATGCCAGTCGAACATTAGCCCAATACTGTGACACCAGCGCACAAACGCAAACTCAAAGCGCCGCCTCCAGAGGGTGGGCGTCACTGTTTCATTGTAAGTCATAAAACCATAGACCAATTTATTTCTTTCAAAAGGTATTACAAGACTCCCACCCAGCGGTGTGTACTTGTAAACAAAACGTTTCTTCGTATTTTCATTAGGACCCTTGACAGAGTTTCCTGTGCAGAGCAACGTACACAAGTGTTTAATAAATCCCTCACGTGAGCATGGATGCGATTCTACACCATCAGACTAAAGCCCTAAAACTCCCCGTGTGGTAGCCTGCCTCCAGGTGGTAACGTAGGGTATTAACACATTCAAACTCACACTCAAATTATGTTTTAACATAAACACACAACACAAGATAAGCAAACTTTATTACTAAATGTACATATTATTAAAACAAGGTATTTGCAATGTTTCATTTATATTAGCTCAGTGTTGAAGTGTCCGTTTTTCCAGGCCTCTCAGTACACACTGTTCTACAACACACACACACACACACACACACACACACACACACACACACACACACACTCCACACACCAGTTTCTTCAGCCTTCAGGTATCCAAAGTCCCTTGGAAATAAAATAGATGACCCTCTGGCAGGATTTGTGACCAAGAGACTTGTTCTCCCTGCGGTCCAAGCACTGACCAGTTCTGCACACGGCAGCAGTCTTAGAACTGGGCAGGTCTGTTTGACTCCAGCTGATCATAAGTCAGCGCTGCTGTTTTGTTTCTGGTCTGTGGTCAGGGTTCTGACTGATCCTGGGTCAGTCCTCCCTGCTGGATGGCAGTGGTAGCCATGCTGATGGCTTCTTCCAGCGTCTGCTGATCCTCAAGCTGAAAGGAGACATATAACAGGTGAGAATGCACAGTTATTAAAAAAATTATTTAACATGAGCACAAGGACACACACACATTCAACACATTCAGTATTGTGTACACCTGCACTGCTATCTGCGTGCCATTCGCTGTAGCCAACAGTGCCACCTGCTGACACTGAGGAGAGGACACATCGAAATCACCAGGCATAATTGCAGTGGACGTTACTATGGCAACCTGCAAGCCAGAGAAGAACAAGTGAGTAAAACTGGAGCCAATCACACTACACATCCTATAATACCCACCCAATTCCATCACACTACACATCCCACAATACCCACCTGATCCAATCACACTACACATCCCATAATACCCACCTGCTGCAGCTCTTTGCCGTCTTGCATAACCATGCCAACATGATGTTGCTTGTCACTTAGGATACTGTGGTGAGCAGGAACAGTGATGGTGGTTCCATCCTGTGTTACCATGGTGATGCCAGTGCCCAAAGCCTGTAGATCTGATAGACTCACCTGTGACAACAGTGCACACACACACACACACACACACACACACAAAATGATAAAACACTAGAAAAACAAAACAAATACAGTAAAATTGGGCAAATAAGAGAAATTCATCAAAATGTATTTAGCCAACACACAATCATTTAGTTTATTCCAGAGGCTCTGGTAGACACACTCCTTTATTCCTCTGCTAAATGTCACACACTCTCTCTCTCCTTCATTCCTCTTCCTGCCGCCCTACCTGGGTACTGGAGATATCCTCAGGCTCAACGCAAACTCCACACTCCTCATTCGGTTCTGTCCCCTCTAAAAACGTGTTTTTCTGACGATGTGACGATTCCAAAGACTCTATATCTACTTTCACACACACAGTGTTTAAATAATCATTTAAATTATTATAGATTTTTTGCCTTTCAAGTTTTTACCGCTTTAACTAAAGCTTTGAAAATCTGCTCATTAGTAATATAAAGTTTTCCCATAGTAACTATGAAAAGTGTGTGTGTGGTATGTGTAAATTTGTGAGAGTCTTACCCTCCGAGGGCTCGTAATCTCCATGCACAGTGCGTTTGTGCATAGCCAGCGTGGACGTCTGTCTGTACGTCTTACCACAGTGGTTGCAGCTGTAGGGCTTACAGTGTGTATGTACCACATGGTGCTTGTACAAACTGGAGTACTCCGTAAAACGCTTCCCACAACCCGGCACCGTACACAGGTATGGCTTCTCTCCTGGACAGACAGGGGCAGGCAGGCAGGCAGGCGGACAGACAGACAGACAGACAGGGGTGGGCAGACAGACATATAGACATTTTTGCAGTGCATTTTTCACAGCACATGACTAATACTGTATATTAACCTACGCTTCTTCACCATAATCACTATTTAATTACTTATTATCTCTATCATTTAAGGACAGTAGCTCATTGGGGGCAAGAAGATGGGTAAGAGATGGAGACAGACAGAACATCGCCTACAGTAAAGCCCACGTGTGCATCTGTCCAGATGCCGTGTGGACGGGCTACCCGTGTGTGGTCCTACCCGTGTGGATCCTCATGTGGTTTTTGTAGTTGGTGGCACTGGCGAAGCCTCGTCCACAGGAGGGCTCCGGACACAGGTAGGGTCGCTCGCCCGTGTGCGTGCGCATGTGCACTTTCCGGATGTTAGAAGTGGTGAATGAGCGTCCACAGCCCTCAAACGGGCACTTAAAGGGCTTCTCACCTAGAGAGACAGAGACCAAAACAGTTTTATTAATGAGGTGTTACTAGTACACCATCTGGTGTCAGCCAGAGGAACGGTTCCCTGTTTGAGTCATGGTTCCTCTCAGTTTCCTGCTGCTCTTAGGGAGAGTTCCTCTTCGCAACAGTCACCTTGTCTTGCTTGTTAGGGGACTGGACCCAAATTCCCTTTATACATACATTCCCTTTATTTATGTCACAGTTCTGTGACATGTTTAAAGCACTATACAACAAACTTGAATAAAGCTATGTGTCTGACTATAGTGTGGTATGTACCTGTGTGGTGTCGTACCTGTGTGTGTTCGAAGGTGTTTCTGCAGGTCTCCTGATGTTTTAAAGGCTTTATAGCACATATCTTCTGGGCACTTGTAAGGTTTCTCTCCTGTGTGTGTGCGCAGGTGACTCTTGAGGCCGTAACCTGTAGCAAACGCCTTCGTGCACGCCGCTACCTGACACCTGTATGGCCGGTCACCTGTGTGTGAGCGTTCATGAACCTGCAAGTACAGGGACAGCTCAGGTGTGTGTAACGCAACTGCCCCGCACACCTCACTCACAGCTCGAGAATCTCCGTCACAGACCCAAACCTGAGGGTGTTGGTATTTGAAATGCAGCATGTGCGAGTAACTTCCTACCTTCAGGTGATGTGCAATAATGTAGAGGGGCCTCTGTGTGTGTGTGCATATGTGTATGCATGTGTGTGTATATATATGTGTATGCTTGTACTGTGTGTGTGTGTGTGTGTGTGTGTACCTTCAGGTGATGTGCAGTAGTGTAGAGACGTCTGCAGCCTTCATAGCTGCACTTGAAGCTTTTGTGCCCCTGCTGAGTTTTATTGGGACGCCATGTCTTCCCTTCTAACATTAGCTATATCCCAGACGAACACACACCCACACACACCCGGGAAAACACACAGCAGAAATGAATGTTGGAGAAACACACAGACAGCAGCATCTAAAGGGGTTTATTCACCCCAACACCTACTCACACTCATTAGGGGTTTAGTGTTGTTTCTGGGGCAAAGGACAGTTTTCCGCTTTATTTGCAGTTTCTGCTATAAACATGTTCATTAGCAACAAGGATGCTCCAAACCACATGGCAGCAGACACTCTCTGAATTCTTTCACCTCCCACCTGCGCCTCCCCCCACCTGCACCTCCCCCCACCTGTACTTCCTCTCTGCAGCGCCCATACACACCTGCACAGCAGTCTGCTCCTCTCCGTTCACCCTGACTCTCCTCCCTTCAACCTCCGACCCAGACACCTAAGGAACACACGCACACACACACACACACACACACACACACACACACACACAACAACCAATATGCTATATATTAAACTAAATATTTATTAAACTGTGGATATTACTGCTGTGCTGTGGTCATTTTCTGTCCAGTGTCGGTAATGGTTGTTATGTGGGTGGATTATGATTGTGTGGGTCTGACCTGCGATGCAAAGCTCCCCAGCGTGCGGATCGTCTCCGCCTCTGCTGTGAGCTCTTCCAGCACAGCTCCCGCCTGCACAGTGAGGATCGTTCCACTTGTCTGTAAAGGTGGAGGGTGGTGGATGTATGCAGTACTGCCATCGTCCAGCTGCACCGCCTCCACTGCACTGGGGTCGTAGCCATCTATAAAGTCAAACAGATAAATAACATTTCAGTCTGTTTCGTCTGTGGGGTACAGTGTGTTTAAGACTATGAGAGGTAACTCTGTATTTTATGTTGTGTGGGGTGACTGTGTTTTAGATCACGTGCAGTAGCGCTGAGTGTGTTTTAGATCACATGGGGTAGAGCTGATTGTGTTTTAGATCACGTGGGGTACCACAGTGTTTTAGATCACGTGGGGTAGAGCTGATTGTGTTTTAGATCATGTGGGGTAGCGCTGAGTGTGTTATAGGTCATGTGGGGTAGCGCTGAGTGTGTTATAGGTCATGTGGGGTACCTTTAGGCATGCGGTGGATATATGCTGTGGTTCCATCCTCGAGCTGGACTGCCTGACCGTCTTCGAAAGGCAGAGTGTCTGAGCCAAAAAACAAAACAAAATCCAGAATGAAAGGAGACAGAACCAGATTTGTAGGCCCAAGGATGTCCTTCAAGAGCCATGTAACGTGTTGTCAGACACCTACCTTTCTGCTGTACTGTGACCTGCTGAATGTAGGCTGTTGTCCCATCTTCCAACTGGATGGTGTCTCCTTCAACCAGACTTCCATCTAAGGGTCAGCAGACCAAGGCATGATGGTTCAAATAAATCATTATACACAATGATTACATATAATACCGGGCAAACATTCTCATATTAAAATAATAAGTAAACAAGAATATGATGCACTGGATCGGGCCTTCAGGCTATTTACCCTATATGAGCTGTGGTCAGATCAGGTGAAAGAGCAGAGAAGCACTGTGTCCTGCCTCTCCAGAACAGGGACTTACCATTAATAGCCTGCTGGATGTAGGCTGTGGAGCCATCACTCAGAGCAACAGGCTGCAGGCTCACACTCTCCATCCTGCTGTTTGAGAACACACACAATAAGTGCGATAGATAACCGTTTGTTTCACAGTAAAAGACTACTGAATTTAGAAAGCGAGCCATACAAAATGAGTTTTGTATATGTGGAATTGGCTGGGGGAAGAGCAAGATTATTTTCCTGAGATATCTCAACAGCCACTGTACTATAGTTTAAATACTATAATATAATACTATCATTTAGATACTAATGATGTATATTCATAGTGACCCATACAATGCTCGTGTGTGTGTGTGTGTGTGTGTGTGGCTAAGCCTCTCCACTACATACCCTGACTTGTGACTTTCACACTCGCACATTGCTCTGAATCCGATTCAATACCAGAGTCTAGGGTACTAGGATATGTTCCCACACAACCTCCCCGACTCCTTCATGACCTCCAGGTACCAGGCTGTTCTCCTGTTTTAGTTTCCCTGCCAGATTTTTCCTTTTGCACCTCAAGTTCATTATGCTAAAAGCTGAACTGTTTTCACAATTGCTGTTCCAACATGCTCTAACTACTTTACTGCTTTGTAAACAAGCCTTTACTTGGTAAATTTTTACATTATGTAATGTAAAATTATCATTAATAGAGAAAAATTCTGCAGTTAATAAACTCATGAATAAAAATGACTCCAGGCTCTCAATCACATTATTTATGTCTGGGGAAATAAGCAGGTTTATTATTTATCAAACACTGCACTGGGTAAGATGATACAGTCCTTCACACTACAAAGGTGGTAATACTGCGAACACACCAAGGAGTAGACAGGTGACCAAATGTAGCATTTTCAATGAGTTGCAAAATGACACCAGGTATGAAATAAGGCCATTAATAAAATGTGAATATCACTTAGCATAAGAGTGCTTTCGTTGAAGGGTGCTTGATGACAGTTCTGTAAATCATTTATGTGGGACAGGGTGTTTATAGCATAGGTTAAGACAGCCTGTGTAAATCTAACATCCTGTCAAATAACGTCTTTAGGTTGTGAGTACAAATTATATCAACAAAAACATGAGCACTTTCACAGACATCCCGAGTTTTACCAAGAAAAACATGAACACTGACAGACATCTCGACTTTTCTGCTGATCGACTACCGACATGTTTAGCTGGCTAGTCAGCCAATTTAGTTAACGAAAACTCTGTATTTATTGAGAGGCGAGAACGGCCCTGCCAAACTCTGAATACATGTTTACGTGTAAACATCATTTACTACCAACGGCGTTCTCGGTATGATCAACTCCAGCACCGCCGAGGCTAGTCAGCTAACGTTAGCTACATAGCTAAAGGCTGGAAACACAGCAAGAGCAAAAGCTCAAACCACCGCGTCATGCCGAAGGGTAGCAAGCAAAGACTTGACTAAACCTACAACTAACGACATGAGCGACACCTGCTTAGATGAAGTAAAGAGGGAGTTCCAGCGTTACTGCTGACTAATCCGAACTAGCGTTAGCGCGCTAACCGACGCCAGCTAACGGCGCTAATACCGCGGGCCCGGTGCGTGTCCTCGCGCACGAATCTACGGTTAACGTTAAACACTAAACGCGACTAATCTTACTTCTGACTTCACTGCGCTACATTTGTGCGCTAAAACAACTGGAGTAAGTGCAACCCAACGCCATCCTAAACTTTCCTTCCAACTATCCCCCATTTTTCTATCCCATCTCTCCCTCGGCGTGAAGCTGGGATACTCACCAGCACCAGTGCAAACTGGGATACTCAGCACCTCCAGCGCGGACTGGGACACCAATAGCACCAGCCCGCCATGCGCTGAGACGCCCCGCAGCCCCAACAACACCGCCGACCAACACTCCACCAATAACCCATTTTTGAGAGCTTCATTAGATGCATTTATAAAACATGTTTATCGACGAAATGCGTGTTCAGAAGAACTGTATTTACTTCCGCGCGTATTCAGGAGCCACAGTAGGATCCCTATACTTTACTTATAGCAGTTATTCAGCGGAATCAAGATACATATTGAAGTTTGAATAATAAATACTCAGAGATTACACAAAAGAGGGGGGGGGGAGTCTTTCAAGGAAAGTCTTTATAAACAGCAGCGCTTGTTTACATTAGAAATCCTGTAATTGTGCCAGAACGACCATTTTATATTCATATTATTCATTACAGTAATTATAAACATCTTATTCTTAAAATAAACCGATTATCAGCAGTGTCAGCTTGCTACTCTAATTACTGAGCTACAAACAAGCTGCTTAAGATCCAGGCCAAGAGTTGCTGTCCATTCAGACCATGTGGAAAAGACCACGCAAGAATGAAGGCTCAGGGCCTGTGGCCACCTCACACAGCAGGATCCATACAGGAGAGACCGCACACTCCGTACAGGAGCATCACACAGCGGAGTAACAAGAAGAGGTGATAATACTGTTGAATTAGTGAACATCTACAGGAAGGTACAGATGTGGAAGAGAGATCAGGAACTGTAATGCAAAAACAAAACAAAAAAAAAACAAAAAGCAAAGTTTGTTGGCCACTGACATTCAGTGCCAACAGGTTTAAAGTGCTTCACGTGTTATTTCTGCAAAAGGCAACAGTAATAAGTCATGCAGGGATATCTGAACATCTCTGGCAGTTGTAGCTGTGTTGCAGAGAACACAGCGCTGACACACAGTACATGATATTAAGGAACCATCTACGTATCGAGCAAAATAATTTGGAGGTGTCTGATCATCTAACCGGAACTGTTACGTTAACTCACATATTTGTGTCTTGTGTTCTTAAATATTCACTAGCAAGCAAACCAATATCATTAGTATTTTAACATATAAACACAACGTTCAAAACTTCAGTCACATAATGTTCCAACATTACAGAACTAAAGCAACAAGGTCATTAAATCACTTATGGCTGATTTCAAATTGTTCATAAAAATCCCTCATTCATTGGTCCCAAGTGTCCATGACAACAGCATATCATTACAGAGGTGTCCCTTTCACTTTGCTGCAACATTAATCTTTCAAATCTATAAATCTTTTTTTTCTTTCCAGCAATGCTGTGAATGTGGCCAATTACTGTCCACCTCCACCTCCATCCAGCACCATCCAACTGCACCACCGTCCACCTCCACCACTATACGCCTCCAGCAGCGGGTCAGGCTCAGTCTTCCATCCTCACGTTTCTCCTCTCAGATTATTTGCTTTCAGACGTCTGCTCCATCACAAACGACGTTCTCCCCCCGGCCAGGGAAGAGTTCTAGCCGCCAGTAGTGTGGGTCTGCGTATACTATCAGACATTAACACCATCAGACATCAAGTAGTATGAGGAAAAGATGAACATTCTGCTACATTCTACTCCAGTACTACTGTGTATTGCTGTTGTAAGATAGGTATGAGGAGGTGGGTCAGTATATAAAGGTGTACTTTAATGGTGTTTTTAAATCAAGTGTGAGTGTGTACATGTATACACATGTGAACACGTGGGTACTCACCCAGATCCCCTGGTCCAAGCCACAGGTTGAAGGAGCTGCACTGGGACAGGCAGTGTTGAACAGGCAGGACGCGGACTGTTGGGGAGCCCTCACCTACCAGCAGCCACGCCCTTACTCGCACCCCCTAACACCACACACACACACACACACACACACACACACACACACACACACACACACACACACACACACACACACACACACACACACACACACACACACACACACACACTATTCTAGTCCATCCACAGGCACTGGACACAGGCCTGTCTGTAATATAAATAACACTGCACTGTCTACAGCACCCACACGTGTATCCATCCACCCACTTACACTCTTTTCTGTGTGTGGAATTAGTCTATCAAGCGTGATAAAGACCTAGCTGGTCATAGTATTATGCAGCATTTTTAATCTTGCGCACACACTTACTCTGCTCTGAGATCCAGTGCTATGGGTCACCCGGCATCGCTGCAACGTAGCCACTAGGGGGCACACCACTGCATTAGGGAAGAGCCATTGAAATACTTCTTCCCTGGAACCTGAGTCAAACCTCCTGGAAGAGCAGAGAGAAGAAGAGCAACAATAAAGAGAGTGTGGAACAGCACGACACAGCCGTGTGCTGCAGGTGTTTAAGCAGAGCAGATGCAGTACCAGAGGAGACTGAAGTTGGCTGGGCCCTGTGGGAATCCTGTCTCCTGTGAGGTCACGACCTCTTCCTGCTCCTCCAACAGCACGGTCATGGAGCTAGAGTGAGTGGAGTGGAGAGCCTCCAACTGCTGCCTCTGCAACCACAGAGACTCCCCAGCCTAGAGAGAAAGGGAGAAGGAGAGGAGAGAGAGAGAAAGAGAGAAGGGGGGTTGAGAGAGGTTGAAATGAAACACCGAACCTGAAACAAGGTCCCATTACCTTCATCATTACTAATCCTAATACCAGAGTTTCAGGACTGAAGTGGATTTATACTGGACACAGTGGATCAAGATTTGTCGAAGAGCATGAATAACGTTTAAATCTTTTGATGACGACCACTGCTGGCGAAACTGATATTCCTCCTGTTTCACCCATGTGTGACTGCACTCTGGCCTGCAGGAAACTACTGTAGTGTTTTGGGTCTTTCAGAGGTTATTGTCAGCATTTAAAATAAAAGTTCTGGTCCATTTAAAACATACTGTCAGGTAGCCGAATCTACAACATGGAGTTGTAGAAATAAACCCCAGCTGAACATTTGTGTTCAGCAGAATATAGCCACTCACACTCAATCATCCTCACTCATCGTCACAAACATGAACTGGAAACAACTGTAATCTACATTTCAGAACTGGATCCTTCCTTCTGGTCTTTAAGCAGTGTCCATAGCCAGTAAATCCATAACATCATCAGAGAGAATAAGAGGGAATAAGCATGCGTACACACACACACACACACACACACACACACACACACACACACACACACACACACACACACACACTTCATATAAAGAGACTGTGTGCAAGTGTTGGTTTCCTCACACTGCCCATGGAATGTGTGCGTTTCTCCTCACCTTCAGTAGCACTGGCTGTGGTCCTGTGTGCATATGTTCAGGGAGTAATGTAGAAAGCTCCATCACTGCAGACACACCAGCACAGCCAGAGCAGTTCAGCAGAGTCTGTCTCATACCTCCCACTCTCCACCAGGCATGAAAACCTGTACAGCAGACAGGTATGAACCTTTCAGTGTCACCAGAACCTGAAACTGAAACCATTATTTCTTTAAAAAAAAGTCTAACCAACTCTAAATTACTAGTTCAGAATACTGTTTAGATTAGAGGAGGGTACGCGAATCTACAGTGTAGACAGTTAATGATAGCAATAGCACTGGCCACACCAAGTGCCACGAGTATGTGGCAGCTGCCATAAGGTGCCATTTCTGGGTGGCTCAGAGGCGACTTTGTGCTGCTTACATGCCAAAGAGGGACCGCACCCTTACAGGACATTTGGCAGAAAGACGCGCCTCCCAATGACCTCCAAGATGTTTTGTGATTGGCCAGATGCAGTTCGATTAGCTCAGAGTTTCTCTGCTCAGCCCAAGTACCTCGGAGGCTTTCCCGAGCCGAATTTCAACCTAAACCTAAACTTCAACCCCAACCTGAATTTTAACGTGAATGTTTGGATACCTGACTGAATTTCACAGGCTTTTTTCCAAGAAATAATTGTGTAAGGTTTAGGTGACACTGAAAAAGTTCCATAGGCAGGCATGAACATGCGCGCACGCACGCGCACACACACACACACACACGTCAGAAGAAAGGAACTTATACACCACCAGTTCTGTTTTTCAGCCCATGGTGGGCAAAGTCACACATCACAGACATATACTTTACAATCTTGGAGGGCTAATCTCTGTCTGTTTGAACCGTCAGTGGTATTCAGCCAAATCTCAGATTATAATGATGAACATGCAGTGCCAGTGCACATTGTGGGCAGGTCTGACAGTGAGCACTGCTTTGTTCTTGCCTCGTGTTATTCCATGACTCAGTATTCCAGTACCAGTATCTTAGTGATAATAACAAAATTGATCTACAATGCTGCTAATGAGCTACAATATGCTGAATAATCGAAGAATACTTCAATAGTGAACTACAGTTATTCATGATCTTATTTAATTTCCACTCTTACTGTGCAAGTTGTACTTCTTGGCAATGGGGAGAGGCAGGAGTCTGATGTGGCTGAGGGGGGAGGCCCAGCTGCTGGCCCCTGTGCTGCTGAGCCCTGGGTGGGGAAGGCTCTGGGAGCACGTGAGGGCCAGCACTGCTAGTAGCAACACGCCCACCGCAACCACAACCTGCACCAAACAGGACAGAGGGGAACAGCGGTTATCTGAGCAGTGGCACAAGAAATCCACCAACCATCAGCACAAATCATGTTTATGGAAATGTATATGCTCCAACGCGAACAAGACAATATTCCATGGTCGCGAAGAACACCCAGTTCCCGTTGCCGGGCCTGATGTTACGAGATCACTACAGCTCATTCCTTTATTACCTTAATGATGGCTCGAAGAATCGGAAACTGCGGTGGATCCCTGCGAGGTTCGTTCGTCTCCAAAACCTGCTTGATGAATTTCTCGATCTCTCTCTCTGACATTCCATATCGGTACCCTGACTGTCGGAGGATATCGATACTCTCCGACAACTTGTCATAAATACAAGGTTCACTCAGAGTGGCCCCCATCGTGTGGGACTGCAAGTACACAGGTGCGATCCTGTGCGTCAGTGCATCTCCATATGCTGGAAAACACGGTAAACAGGTCAAGGGAACTAGGTGCATACAATCATGTCAGCGGTACAGCTAGACATTGTGTATTTAACCTGCTGACTAAGTCACGTCTGTTTTAGCAGCACAGAAGAGTCAGTTTACCCGGAGAATGAAGAAAGCGTCCAGTCCTGTCCGAGATTTACGCGCTGTGCCGGGAGATGTGAACTTATCCCAAATCACGGGAGAATGCGTTAGTATCCATGGTCTGTGATTTCTCAAACATAAAGAAAAGGCCTGTTCACATGAATTCTGTACATCTCTGTCAAAACAGTATACATATATTTATTGACACACACTGTTTTGGCAGAGATTAACAAAACGGTGTGTCCCCAAAACAGTGTGTGTAATACATATATATTATATAGACACACATACACTGTTTTGGCAGAGATGGGCAGAATTGATTAACTGCTAGCTAGCTAACTAATGTTGTAGGAAGAGGGGCTAGCTACAGCTAGGTAAGGTTACCAGAGTCATCTTATGTAGATAACACGCTGTGCAGCAGTAATGTGCAGCTTTCTTTAGAAGCGATGTGTCGAGACCACACTCATTAAGTAAACAGCCTACCTTACATTGAGTAAACAGCCTAACTTACACACCAAACACGGCCACGTCCGTCGGGCCTCAGCCGTCCCGGACACACGGCGGTTCGCCCAGCTCCTTCCTACGCGTTCACACGCTTCCCGAAACGGAAACGCGTCTATTTTGTAAATATATCCGCAGATTCGCGACATCCAACACGCTTCAAAACATGTTTCTTATTGGTTTATATACGTTATATCATTTAATCATTAAAAATATTAATAAAGAGGTTACTTATTAGACAAAGCATCTTGGGAATCGCACTTATGTGTATTTTTCCTAAGGTGACATTTCTGAATCTGCTTTACTAAATTAGTAGCTGAATGCCCCATAGCCATATTTTTGCGCGTGACTTGTTTACACCTGTTTGGCTTTAGCGTTATCAAACCTGCTTTGGCTGTACAGTACATTTTTATTTATTCCATTCGAAATATCATCACACATTTGAAAACTTGGCGTTTTGTTATTGACGGTGTATTTTAGAAGTATTAATATTAGCTAATGGTTACTATTAACAACGTAACTAATGAATTAACCGAACATAAAATTGGTATAATGACATAAGATTTAATGTTCACGTCCCTTCCAAACGAGGGCGTGGTAATACTGCTGGTGTGCGCTAGGGGGCGCCATGTACGCGAGAGGAGCAGCGCGCTCGGTGCGGAGCGCTCATCTCCACCAGCATTGTTTAGGATCAGCTGTGGCCCAAACCCCACCCGACGAGGAAGGGCAAGGCACAGGGAGGAATACAGACAGCAAAACACGAGTGTCATTCCGAGGCTGTTGAAAAAATAAATACAATATACAAGTAAAAAAACGGACGTTCACATTTTCAACCAATTGGGTAGAAAAAGGAAGCCAGCACGCCTCGACGGTAAAGACGGAGTCAGCTGATATTTCGCTGCCGATTCCCAAAAAGCGGATTCAAGATGATCGCGTTATTTAACAAGTTGCTGGATTGGTTTAAAGCGTTGTTTTGGAAAGAAGAAATGGAATTGACTCTGGTTGGCCTGCAGTATTCGGGAAAGACGACCTTTGTGAACGTGATTGCGGTAAAAAAATAAAATTTGTTCAACGTAGGCCTTCTTAACGATTTTATACACGATGGCGAGTAGCGGTCCCGTGATTGACGCTGCGCCTCCCTTATGGCAGTAACACTGCGTGATTAACGTACTAGGCCTTGCGACAGGTATACACAATGTAACAATGCTATTATCGTAATGGTAACACCTATTTATTAGTAGAGAATCATTATTTTGGCTAGCGCATGTGAGACATGGTCATTTGGAATGTGTGTGTCCGCCAAACCAGTCTGCCCAGATGCCCCTAGGTGTGGTGATGGTGCCCCGTGACAGGAGCATGAGGCCTATCCCGTGAATGTAAAATAAGCCAAAAAAGGCTCAAGCTTATTCACTTCTATGTGCCATATGGATTATATCAACGATTTACAGCAGACCAGGGCGTGCTTTTTCACAATTACCCCTAAGTGTATTTTTATGATTAATAAGAATTAAAGCTTCTTTTTAGACCTTACACATCAGTCGACGTGGAGATGCAACCTCTCCTGATGCTCATAGTTTCAAACGGAATGGTCTCAGCGTTTAATTATGTCTCACGATCGGCGAAATCAGTGTTGTGTATTCTCCGGTTGTTTTCTATTCTCAGTGGTTACAGTCGAGTGTACAGTTAGCGTCTGCTGTGCAGTCGCCTTCTCTCCGCTTACCCCTCACAGGCTGTTTGTTGCACGTGGCTGCACAGTTGTGCACAAGCTAAACTGCAGCTCAGGATCCACGTCTGTTCTGTCTGTAGTTTAACCCACTGGATGAACTGTTTTTTCTAAAGCCCAATTGCTGACGCGAACCACCAGTTAGTGTGGGTGTGTTTTGATCAGTGGGGCCTCTTAATGAATGTTCCTTCAGTGTGACACACACTGGTAGAGGAAGGTCATTTGTGAATATATTTACACAATTAGGTCATAAACTGTGTATCTTGCCTAAGCAGGGGGTCAGTGTGACAGTCTACCACACACTACCAGTGCCCGAGATTCAGATAATTTACGTCTCTTGATTCCACATACACTGCTAATCTTGGACTAAATTGTGATTCCACATTGCAGATTTTTCTCTCTGTCCACAATTCCTGAACATTTAGTTCTGTGAAGCTATTTTGGCTACAAAGTTCAAAGTCCTACCACAGAAACTGTTGCCAGCAGACTTGAAGCTCTTTCTCTCTCTCTCTCTCTCTCTCTCTCTCTCTCTCTCTCTCTCTCTCTCTCTCTCTCTCTCTCTCTCTCTCTGCAGTCAGGTCAGTTCAGTGAGGACATGATACCTACAGTGGGTTTCAACATGAGGAAGATCACAAAGGGAAATGTTACCATCAAGGTGAGCATATCGGTCAATATGTTTCACTCATACATGGGAGGGCTTTATCAATAATGTGTGTGTGTGTGTGTGTGTGTGTGTGTAGTTATGGGATATTGGAGGCCAGCCCCGCTTCCGCAGTATGTGGGAGAGGTACTGTCGAGGGGTCAGTGCTATAGTGTGAGTATATAATGCTGTTTACTAGTAATTATGCTTATCGTCTTGCTGGGTTGCGTTATGATTATCTTATGGTGTTTGTTACCGTAGGTCACTAGAACACTACTAATGAAATTCTTACTTTTTCTTTCAACATCCCCTCCCTCAACACTGCCCCCCTCCCTGAACACTGCTGCCCCCCTCCCTGAACACTGCCGCCCCCCTCCCTGAACACTGCCGCCCCCCTCCCTGAACACTGTCCCCCTCCCTCCCTGAACACTGTCCCCCTCCCTGAACACTGCCGCCCCCCTCCCTCAACACTGCCGCCCCCCTCCCTCAACACTGCCGCCCCCCTCCCTCAACACTGCCGCCCCCCTCCGCCCCCCTCCCTCAACACTGTCCCCCTCCCTCAACACTGCCGCCCCCCTCCCTCAACACTGCCGCCCCCCTCCCTCAACACCACTATTTTCTCACTTTCTCAGTTATATGGTTGATGCTGCAGATCCAGAGAAGATCGAGGCCTCCAAGAATGAACTACACAACCTGTTAGACAAACCACAGCTACAGGGTATTCCTGTGAGTTGTTTCTCTCTTTTACACACACACACCACACACACACACACACACACACACACACACACACACATTGGAAGAAAGGAGCGTATCCACCACCAGTCCTGTTTTTCAGCCCATGATGTGAAAAACAGAAGCAGTATCGGATCCTGATACTGCTGTGTTCTGATTCTGTACAGGTTCTGGTTTTGGGCAATAAGAGGGATCTGTATGGAGCTCTGGATGAGAAGGAGCTGATCGAGAGGATGTGAGTCTGCCTCGTTAGTGATTCCCTTGTTAACCACATGTTTTCTGCCCCATTCTTAATGCGGTCTGAAGTAACAGAGATGCCTCCTCCCTCTTAGGAACCTGTCGGCCATCCAGGACCGAGAGATCTGCTGCTACTCCATCTCCTGTAAGGAGAAGGACAACATCGGTGAGTCGGGTCCCATGCTGGAGCGGACCTCCCAGCTGTTTGTGTTGATTAGTGCTTCTCTGTAGAGGGTTCTGCTATAAAAAAAGGTCATACACATAATAATAGTTAATTATTATTATGTATATACTAGGTTTTATTACAATGTACCTGTCAGCATGTTTCATATATTGTCAGCTTCACTGTCTGATGAAAATAAAGTATGAAAACATCTAAAGAAAAAGAAAAATGTCACAGGACAGGAAACAGAAAAGAAGTCTAGTTGACTTACGGCATCAAAACATCAAGTAATATCAACATACACAAAAGTGAAGGCCAACTGTACTGGGGTGAAACAGTGATGCAGTTCTGCCCTTTAAATAAACCCTATATACTAATTTCATCCTGTAAGGCTAAATAAACCTTTTATACTAACTTCAGCATGTATGGCTAAATAATCCAAAGGTAATCACTTTTGTGTATATTGATTTAATAATCCAGATATACTCTCTTCTGCATGAAAGGCTAAATTAACCAGCACTGCTTTATAGAGCTTAATAAACCAGAGACATTCTTCTGCCTATAGTTTTTAATGAACCTTTAACTAAAGCGTAGTTCTCCTCCATGGTTCTGTGTTCTAGATATCACACTACAGTGGCTCATCCAGCACTCCAGGACCAGGCGGAGCTGAGAAAAGAGCGTCTGATTGGAGGAACAGTATCATGTGATAACCTGTATGCCAAGCTCCCTCAGTTTTATTAGGAACCAGTCCTATTTGCTCCTCCCTTCTCCTCCTTCCCTCCCCTTCTGCTACCTCCCCACAAACAGGTTTTGTTCTTGTAAAAATTGTGTGATAAATATGATTTGCACTGTTAATTTTTTTTTGTATGCATTTTTATAATATGTAGTTCAGACTGGACTGATTTGATAGTCACTTATCAAATAACATTTTTTTTTTGCTACCATGTGTGTTTCAACCTGCAGGTCAGATGGAGGTCAAAAGTATTGATTTAGTCACTTTATTAAGACCATTACAGTTCATCTGTGTCATGTGAGCAGATTCCATTCTGACCACACAGTGATGCATTCAGGTTCTGTCACCAGTGCTGCCTGATTGGTCAGCAAAGTTCTTTTTCACCTGGTATGCAGGATGTGGCCCGGACAAATGATGTTACAAATGAGATGCACGTTCTTCTGTGGTAGTGATCTAGCACGCCTTTTCGAAATGGCGTGAATTAGAGTGGGTGGTCTAATCGGGTCATAGCACATGCTTTCTTGGCTGGGTTCAGTTCACAATTGGCTACTGACCCTTTGGGATCCGCTGGGTTTCCGCATCCTCATGGTGGCTTGGTGTGGGATTTCTGCCACTGAGCAGTAGAATTAAATCTCGTAGGAGCAGCTCAGAGCTTCCACAGCCTTCAGCCATGCTTGTAGCATGGAGTGACCATTCTGGGAACGTGAAATACGCATTTATGATTCTGCTCCTGGAAACCACACACACACGTCCTGTCGGCTCATTCAGACACACGGCTCTCTGTGGCAAATGTGACTAAAAGTGTGTCTACCTGGCTTTAAAGGCCTTAGGAAATGCTGCAGTCCTAACTGAAATGTTCACACCCGTGTGTAAATGAAGGAACACATATTCCTGTAGGACCACACTGCTGCACATGCTTTTGTCCTGCTGTGTGCTTGTTCAGGGCGCAGAAGATCGGGGGGAAAAGCACTCCAGAGTCACACCAGCCGGAGTCACCAGGACTTCTTAATATGGCAAGCCTGCATCCTTTATCTGTTGTCATTCAAACACATACATTCTGAAGGCAATGTGCACATTTTATACAGGTTCTGACACTATACACAGATATATCCGGTCCATATTGGAGTCCACACTACACTCTGGAGTGGAGTGGCTGCATTTCACCACAGGACACACAGTTTGGTTTCTGAATATTGGAGCGGTGTGCGTGTCCCGGTGGAGCTGAAGTCCCTGTGCAGTAGGCAATCTGAAGTGGAGCAGGGGGCATGGATGTAGCCCACCCTACAGCCCATCAGGTGTGGGTTAGCCCACCCTACAGCCCATCAGGTGTGGGTTAGCCCACCCTACAACCCATCAGGTGTGGGTTTAGCCCACCCTACAGCCCATCAGGTGTGGGTTAACCCACCCTACAGCCCATCAGGCATGGGTTTAGACCACCCATCAGGTGTGGGTTTAGACCACCCATTAGGTGTGGGTTTAGCCCACCCTACAGCCCATTAGTTATGGGTTTAGCCCACCCTACAGCCCATCAGGTGTGGGTTTAGCCCACCCTACAACTCATCAGGTGTGGGTTTAACCCACCCTACAACCCATCAGGTGTGGGTTTAGCCCACCCTACAGCCCATCAGGCATGGGTTTAGACCACCCATCAGGTGTGGGTTTAGCCCACCCTACAGCCCATCAGGTGTGGGTTTAGCCCACACTTCAGCCCATAAGGCGTGGGTTTAGACTGCCCATCAGACGAGGGTTTAGACCGTGGGTTGATGTGATTGTCACATCACTTTTTATTCACTCTGGTCAGTATGAGCTTAAATGACTATTAGTGTAAAAATGCTTTCCCCGAATTCCTGATCTTCATAAAAAAGTCTTGAATCATATATTTATTTTCCCCTTGTTTTTTTTTAACTGAAAAAAAGAAATCATTCAAAAGAAGTAGAAATAAATAGTAAATGCTAAATACAAAGGGGTCTTCTGGATAAGATAACTTCAAGTTCAGTAAGGGTTGACACTGAGCATAGAGCGACATTAAAGTGATCCTGTACCTTCTAATCTCATTTGGTTTAATAGCCACAAAATCCAGATTATAGGCCTAACATGCCAGTCAGACCATCAGGCAGGGATGAAAACCTTGTTATTTCATCCTCACTTTATCCTAATTTCTCATTTTCTGATCATCAGCAGATGTCAACTGGCATTAAAACACTCTTAACTAGTTCATTACCATTAGACAAATGATATATATGTACAGTTCAGTCTTTCAGGTGCATGGTTTTAGAACATTTTTGTCATGCTTTTTGACTGAATGTTGTATATAGTGTGACAAGCATTCTCCTTTATGACCTTGGAATCAAATTAACTGTTGATCAAATGATTTTTGTGTTACAAGATTAAAATGAAAAAGTACAACAACCAACCTTGGTGGTTCACAAAACTGTGTGTTTGTGGCTGTGTGTGTGTAGGTGGTAACTATGGTCCTTCAGCTGTAGGGTGACATGGAAAACCGTTTCACTTTTTATTCAGCACAAACCCTTTTAATTTATGTATTTATTTGGATTTTTCTACCGTGAATAATTTTTGTTTTCAATTAATATTTTAAACATTGCATTATTGTCATTTTTGCTTTGAAACCATACAGAGAAGTTTCCTACACCCAGGTTAAGACCAAGTCCCCCCCCGGTGAGTGTTGGGCAGTTCAATGATACTGCTGGTTGTAGTCCACTGCTGGGCCAAGGTGGGAATTGTAGTCCAGTGGTTGGGCCATGATAGGAATCCTATGGTGTTATTCCGCTGTCATGACGTTTTCTGTCATGTTTATTTAGATTTCTTTTTGTTTGGTATGTTTGCCTTGCTGGTGTATTAGAAGAGTAGTTTGATGTGCTGGGACTCTTTCCAGGTCATTACTTGGGGATTACCATAGTACCATAGGCCCTATCTGGTGTGTTTACCTGTGGTGTCATACTCTGTCAGATGACTGTGACTCACAAACACACACACACACAAACACACTTCCTCATCACTGGAATCTGGATCCTGTTTCTAATAAAATCTTTCTCCACTTCCTTCATCGTACTTTTAAAAATGTTTTTTCTTTATGAAAATAACTTTTTAAACTTGTTGACATAGTTGGCTCTGATGTTACAGGTGTGTGTGTGTGTGTGTGTGTGTGTGTGTGGGCGGGTGTGTGTGTGTGTGTGTGGGTGTGTTTCTGCTCTGCAGCAGGATTTCATTCAGTCTGTTTCTTCTCTGTTTGTGTGCTAACTGTACATGATGCTCTTGTAATCTTAAGAATAAATAATTCCCACTGAGTAGAAGACATTGTGTTTCAATGTTTGCTTTCCTCATGGGGGTCATCAAAAATTAGTTAATTTCAGTAATTCAATACAAAAAGTGAAATGCATATATAGATTCATGACAAAGATTTCAAGTGGAGATTCACAAGGAGGAGATTCACAAGAAGTGGACTGCTGCTGGAGTCGGTGCTTCAAGAACCACCACACAGGTACGTATCCAGGACATGGGCTACTACTATCACATTCTTGTGTCAACCCACTCGTGACCAAGAGACAACGCCAGAAGCATCTTACCTGGGTCGAGAAAAAGGACTGGACTGTTGCTGAGTGGTCCAAGGTGTTGTTTTCAGATGAAAGTAAATTTTGCATTTCATTTGGAAATCAAGGTCTCAGAGTCTGGAGGAAGAGTGGAGAGGCACACAATCCAAACTGCTTGAGGACTAGTGTGATGTTTCCACAATCAGTGATGGTTAGAGGAGCCATGTCATCTGCTGGTGTAAGTCCACTATTGTATCAAGACCAAAATCAGCGAAGGTCATTCCAAGATAATATTCCTTTGGGTTTTTTTGGCTAATCAACATAATCAAGTAAACACTTGCAATAGATCACTCTGTCATGAATTTATATAATATATGATTTGATTTCTTGTACTGAATTACTGAAATGAAAAAAAAAAACTTAAAAAATTACTTTTAAGAGATCATCAAAAGTTTGAGAATAAATGTGATTTTAGTGTAACAGAAACGC
Organism: Brachyhypopomus gauderio; assembly: GCF_052324685.1. Lineage (NCBI taxonomy): Eukaryota > Metazoa > Chordata > Actinopteri > Gymnotiformes > Hypopomidae > Brachyhypopomus > Brachyhypopomus gauderio. Next base: position 20,321,745 of record NC_135211.1, on the reverse strand, counting down.
AGGCCTCACGTGTGATTCCAGTTGATGTTCAGCAATCCTGTTAAGTATCTTGAATGTTCACTCAGTCTTCACCAGTCTGTCCATGTTTCTGTTTCACCACTAGAGGTCAGCGTCGTTTAAGCAGTGCATCTCCAGACGCTGTAAGCCTTGTTTATACTTTCGCGAGTGACCGTAGCGGGCGACTCCGCCCACCTCGCGCGACCCTGCGCGACCGGTGGAAGCGTTTATACTTTCCGCGTGCAGTGTTCTCCGAAACGATATGTGGTAGTATAAAGAAACACCCCTCAACAACAGGACCATTTACCTGATGAATTTTAATGTTGCTTTGAGTTTCAGGTTTGAAAGTGCTGGAATTTTGGCTAAAGTACTTGAAAATGCTTGAAATTGTAACTATAGGTATGCTGACGAACCAACGTTCGATGCGAAAAATTCTGGCTCAGTAATGTGTTCCAAACTACGTTGTACTTTTGTAAGGGTGTCATATAACATCACTTCTCACCGCCTAGCAGGTGTATGTTTTTTCCTGAATAATACTGTGTCTTCGTTAAGCACAACCCAGCCAGTCATCAGGCACTATTTATAGTCAGCTCTGAGGCGATTTCAGGTCGGGAGACCAGCGATAAGATACTTTGTTGTTTTCAAGCGGTCTGTTTTCTTCATCAACGCTCCGGACACCATCGAAATATATGTGGACCTAAAAATACAGCTTTTATCTCAATACTGACCAAATTTAATCGAAATCCGTGCAGGCGAAAGTATTTTACTGGACCGCGGAAAATAAGTAGTCATGATTGACATTTGTATATCGAACGTCACGGTAGCTAGCAACTTTAGGCTAAAAGCGGCGTCTCGGTTACTCGTTCCCACAGTGTTTTCTTGAAATCGGTACTGATATCAGTGTTGTGTAGTTTAATCTCATTGTTTTCTGATATAACTTGTTAAATGGTAATATTGTTAACATCACTTCGAATTATGATTAATTATTAATTATGATTAATTAGAATTAGATTATGTGAATTTCAGTCACACGACTTCTATTGTAATGAATGTATTATATTTTAATGTGATACATGATATTATAAATATCATAACTTTATCAATTCTCAACCAATTTTCAAAATCCAGGTATCATTTTAAATGTCTATTTCAGCTCTGTCTAGATATGTGATTGTTTTTAAGCTTTTAAGCTGTTTGATTTTGTCATCATACCTAGTAACTACTTCGTTTCACAACAAATAGCTGTCTGACTGAACAGTTCTCTTGTATTACGTTAACAAATACGAGCCTCTTGTAATTCCAGGACAAAACATGAGAGAACGTGAAGACGTTAAGATTGGGCATTTTGAAAATAAACCACCATTAAATAATGTGATAAAAAAGCGAATTATTTCGAATCATTTCGAGTATATGTATAACTATTTAACTTAATTAAGTTTAACGTGCTGGGAAATATTGAAATGGACCTTGAATGTGACGTACAAGTGTTTTAATTCCACCTTGTTAAGGTGTATGAACCCGGCAAACATGACTTTGTTCATTGCGCTGAGGCGCGGCGCGCGCGAAGTAAAATTCGAGAGGTGCACGACCTCGCGAATCGACAGCGCGCGAGGCCCTGGGCGGCGCGGAGCCACAGCGATTACGTCATTTTCGCCGCGCGGACCCTCGCGCCGCTCGCGACGCGTCAAATATAAACCAGGCTTTAGTAGGAGTTTGTTTCTATGAGTGAAATAGTCCATACACTTGTGCGCAAACACACACACACACAAGAATTCTCTCCCCACTATGAATAACAAACAGGATGGGTCAGGAATGCTGGTGCAGCAGTGAAGAAGTGTTGAATCAAACTCACGCACGTCACATGGCCACTGACTGTCTCTCTTACTGTCTCTCTGACCTCGTCCTGCGCTTCAGATCTGTGGTTGTCTCTCTGATCCAAGAGTTGCCAGTCATGTTAATCACTTTTTCTCCTTTGAGACTGACAGTTCAGCCTTTGGCTGTGCGGTGTCTCTGTGAGTTGGTAAATCCCCATAGGTCTTTTTTAGTGCATTCCTCACTCACTGAATAATCACCCTCTCAGTCTGTACACTCACCAAAGGTTCCCTCTACAGCAGGACTGTGTAGAATACACAGATCAAACAACTCTCCAGAAGGCCATTGGGTTAGCTGGCAGGGTATGTGTTTTGTGTGTTAGACATGGTGGTGTATGCTTGCGTATTACAAATGGTCATTGTCTGAAATGTCTGATCTAGCTCTTGCTTGGCCAGGCAGCGGTGGCCCTTCCCCAGGGGCCCCTCTGCCACTGTGTGTGTGTGTGTGTGTGTGTGTGTGTGTGTGTGTGTGTGTGTGTGTGTGTGTGTGTGTGTATGTGTGTGTGTGTGTAAATCTGTAAGTGTGAGCACTGCCTTTATAACACTTGGTGCACTTGTACTGCTGTGATATCCTTATCACCGATAAAACAGTGCCTTGTGTCTTTACCAATTCACTGTGTGTGTGTGTGTGTGTGTTTTAGGATGTTGAGAAGTAACTGGAAGCCATGTCTTTAGCGGTTGCTGCAGTTACGACATGGTTGTGATGGTGCTTGTGTTACTAAGATATGGGACAGGGAGAGTGGAAACACAGACAGGATGTGCCGAAAACTGCGAATAGCTCTGAATTAATAACCATCTCATAGACACTGTGCTGATTCCAGCCCAGTGGTCCTCTTTAACATACACTGAGAAAGACAATAACACACAGTTCCCAGACCAGCTGTAGCATTTCATTGTGTGCTCCCTGACCCCTGAGAACCGGGCATCAGTCTTGAGCCCGGATCCACTGGGCCGTTGGCAGCTCTATGAAGGCTGGTGCTGTGTGGTTCTGGGAGTTCTGGAGCAAATGGTTCTCGCCCGGATACGCATGCAGAGAGTTGGACTCCAGACTGACAGCTTGCGACTGTACAACACACTTCGGAGGAAACAATTCAGTGTCATGAACACACACAGCACTTCCCTCCTGTTCCCTGAGGTCAAAAACACACAAAATAATCACAGCTCTCTCTCTCTCTCTCACACACACACACACACACACTTTCATGCGCACACATTCAGACACTCAAATAAAGCAGAAAGCCTAAACCCTAGACAAACACCCAGTCCCAAAGATAGTCTACAGCCCAAGGGCACACTGGCCTATAGCCTTGGGAAAAGATCAAGGACACTGAAAAAGCTCAAGACACAGTCGTCCTCCTGTAGCACACTGGCCTTGGGAAACACTGCTGGTTTCTGTCAGGACAGACAAGTCCTCCTACAACACGCTAGGGGATGTGAGAAGAGTTTTGAGAGAGTCAGACTATATCTCCTCAGAGGAATCAGACTAGATCTCCTCAGAGGAATCAGACTATATCTCCTCACTCAAAGAAAACTGCTCACATGAGTCACTAATTCTGAATTTCTAAAACCAGAAAAAATATTAGCAAGAGCAGAAAACACAGAAACTGACCACTCTCTCACTCTCCCTGAAAGTGCCTTATTCTCCAAAGTGATGGTATATATTCCCAAAAGCGACTGAGGACAGTATTCCAACCTGCTTTTCATTTCTTATAGTAATTGTAAACCAACATCTTTAAGTGAAAGGTATGCTGTGTTACAAAAGCCATCTGAGTTTGTGTGTGTGTGTTTCAGGTCTCACTTTGCACATCGAATTCTGGATTCTGGTGCTTTATAGAGGCCCCCCTGGCTACAATATGTTTGCAGACTGGAAAAAAAAACTTTCTCCTTAAAAGAGCAAAGATTTACTAAGTAAATACTCTCACAAATACTTACGCAATGTTTTTGCTTAGTGGTTTTTCTTTTCTTGGCTTGGCTTTACCTCACAGGTGATCTCTGATCACATTAATCTCTGATGACATTACTTAAAGTTGGGCGGGCTTCATTACAGCCGCACTGTAAACAGTTAATCGTAGTCCTGGCTAACCGCGAGCTTGGTTATAATGAACTGTGTAATTGCCTGCCGTCCTCAACAGAGGGTTGTTTTGCCAGACGTCACATGTGACAAAAGCATCGAGTCAGATGCACGGTGTCGGGGGCAGACGGGGGAGGAATTTAAGAAAGAAAAAACAAGTGTCCATGGTAACCAGCAAGACTGTGAAAGAGAAGGGGAGAGAGAAGCAGCATCTGTCCGAGGAGGGAGAGACGGGGTGCGACGGTCGCCTAGCAACCTCCACGCTGTAAGAGCCAGAGTATGACGACGGCAGCTTAGCAACCCCCGACAGGACGGGAGAGCGATCCAGAGAGGCTTCGAGGGGGCAAGAGAACAATGCAGCCCTTATAAGACTGCCCAGCCACCGGCCAACACTCAGCAGTCGAACATTTCAGCCTGAGAATGAGACGTTGCCAATGCTAAGGCATCCATCCAGACGCCCCAGCGCTCCGTGTGTGTGAGAGACAGATGAGTGGAGTGGGAGTGGGTCTATGGGAGCGCTGTGCTCAGCCCCATGTTTGTGAAGGGGACTCTATGTGCCTTATAAAGTTCACAATATGCATGTTTCTCTTGTCCATGACAAGCAGCATGTTTTATTGAATTTGAAACAGAACAAACCATTAAGCATCACATAAAAGGAAGTGAGATAAAACCCAGTTTCAGTAGTGGTGCTGGAACTGGAACTGCTATATTATCCAGTGTCTATGATAAATGCTGTCTAAGTGTTAAACTATTTCTATTCAAGCCATAATTGTACTCTTTTCTCTAATTACAAGGGTTCCTGTCCTCTGTACAAAACGAACAGGTTGTCCACCTCTGTGCCAGGAGTGCAGTGCCACTGGACGTCAGACTTTCCTCACAGTCTTCACTTTCGAGGACAGTGGAACGTTTTCTCTGTAACTTTCTTACATATCTCTAGCTTGTTTCCTGTGGTCTTTAGATTCCACATTTTTTATTCATCACTGATAATTACTCACAGGTAGCTTGTCACATATTACACATAATCAGTGTTATCAAAAACACATTCAATGTTCATCTAAAAACAATAATGAAGACTCAGTGTAAAAAAAGAAGCTTCAAGTTTGAAAAGGATGGTCCTCCAGCACAGACAGGAAGTGGATCTACAGTGTAGATAGGAAGTGGATCTACAATGCAGACAGGAAGTGGATCTACAGTGCAGACAGGAAGTGGATCTACAGTGCAGACAGGAAGTGGATCTACAGTGTAGATAGGAAGTGGATCTACAGTGCAGACAGGAAGTGAATCTACAGTGTAGATAGGAAGTGGATCTACAGTGCAGACAGGAAGTGGATCTACAGTGTAGATAGGAAGTGGATCTACAGTGCAGACAGTAAGTGGATCTACAGACACGGAGCAAAAGCAGCATGAGACATTGATTTGATTACAATGACCACTGCTTCAGAGTCACCTAGCCCTGCATGCTCACGTGTGTGTGTGTGTGTGTGTGTGTGTGTGTGTGTGTGTGTGTGTAATGTGTTGTGAAAGCGCTATACAAATATTTTTGATTTGATTTGATTTGAATGGCCTCCAGGTGACTAGACCACTGAATGAGGCCCACAACACATAGTTGGCAAGGGATGAGGGTGACAGCAAGAAAAGTTGCTTAAGGTCACTGATAACCGACGGTCACTGATGACTGATGGTCACTGGTCACTTAAGTTCACTGAACACTGACCCCGCTCCTCCTCTGATGGGTCAAAGAAAGCTACTGGACAAACAGAAGATGGAAGAACAGAAGTTGGGCTGTTCTTCACCAGTTTGGATGCTGGATACAGGTCAGTGGTCTGGAAACAGGTCAGTGGTCTGGATACAGGTCAGTGGTCTGCCTTTGGGTTTACTTCAGTTGATCTTAGTAAATTAACAGTGTAGAATCTGTATGAATCTGTGTGTTTCAAAATGAGGCCTAATAAACAATGAATTGTCATTCACAGCGTATGGAACATGTGCAGAAACATGTGGAGGAGTTATGGTGGGACAGGTAGTGAATACAGTCATATCACAAAGTGCAGTAGTGAGTCCTAAAGATCTGACCTCAGACCTGCTGGAGCTATTACGCTGTGCATAAGATTATCAGAGAACTGATCTGAGACCTGTAGGAGATGTCACTCTGTGAATTTATCAGAGAGCTGATCTGAGATTAGCTACCTGTGTTTAATTCAGAGGTACTTCAGTTTCAGCAACTGCATCTGAAAAAAATTGCAAAAAAGTAAAAAAAAAAAGATGCAAAGGAGAATGTGTTCAGTGTTCAGAAAGTGTTCAGTGTTCAGTCTCAGGGCTGGAGAGGAGATGCTCAGCACGGAGTGCCTATGGCCATCTCTGAAGAGCTGTCCTTCATTTTGTCAAAAAAAACGTCTGGAGACGTGCCGGGGGCGATCTGTAACTTGTCCTCGTTCACGGAAGCAGGAGAAGAAGGAGAGGAAGACATAGCAGTCGCTGTGGTGGACGAAGATGATGATGAGGAAGATGCCCCATCAGGCAGACACTCTTCACAGCAACAGCAGCAACAATCCATGAAGCTCCGCCCAAGAGAACGACACACACACAGAACCAGAACAGGAGTGGCCCCAGCGCGCACAAACATCAGGAACTGGCCAATCAGAGCCAAAAGGGCCAGCGTGGCCCCACCCACTTGCAGGTCTGCGTAGGTGAGTCCGATGGTCCAGGCATGCTCGGGCAGGCTGCACACGCCGTACACGGCCGCCAGCATCAGCACGGTGCGACCCAGCTGTCTCTCCCGAGCACGACGCTGCTTCTGCTGCTTCGACAAGGAAGACGAGGAGGAAGATGAGCAGGTGGAGGTTGAGGAAGGGCGGGTGTGTCGGCTGGCGTCTTCGGCGACATGCCTCGTGAGCAGCTGGCAGGCGAGCGAGAAGAGCAGAGGGAGGCAGAAGAAGCAGCCGAAGGTCCACCAGGCCCGCGCCTCCGCGTACGTCACCGCCAGAGAGTACACGGCCTCGGGCAGAGAGGCCAGCGGCCGGCGGGCACACCAGTCCAGCGGCAGACCAGTCACTGGAGACACCTCTGTCACCAGCTGCCACAGGAGCAGCTCTGGGATGGCCAGGAGCAGAGAGCCGACCCACACCACCGACAGCTTGGGCAGGATGGAGGTACATGGCTCCACCTGGTGCGGCCGGGGAGACGTGCTTGTCAGGGCGTGGAAACGATCGATACTCAGAGCACACAGGCTGAAGGTGGTCACACCTAGAGCTGTCACCTGAAAGAGGACAAGAAGCACAATAAGGAAAACGTAGAAGCAGAAATTTTCATTTATGTCAAAGTACTATGAACTGCTGCAGCATGCCTCACCCTTCACACCATCACCCCTCACCCTTCACACCATCACTCCTCACCCTTCACACCATCACCCTCACCCTTCACACCATCACCCCTCACCTTTCACACCATCACCCCTCACCTTTCACACCATCACCCTTCCCACCATCACCCCTCACCCTTCACACCATTACCCCTCACACCATCACCCCTCACCCTTCACACCATCACCCCTTACTATTCACCCTTCTCCCCCACTCTTCACCCCTCACCCCTCACCCTACATCTGAGACATAAGAGATTCTCTCCACACAGTACCAGTGCTCCTGTTGTTAAGATGTGTAGTCTTTGTGAACCCTTTACATATTCTCTCCTTTATAGACTCTCTCCTTTACAGATTCTCTTCTTGACAGATCATCTCCTGCACCAGTACTACAAATGAGGACAAAACAGTTAAAAGCACTCCAGGAGAAAAACTAGAGAAACATTCTCCTGTTACAGAGCGACTGAACCTCCAAACAAACCCTCTCGTTTCAGTTTGACCTAAATCCCCATTTTACACACTAATGGCCTCAATTAGCCACGCACAACCATTCAGACTAATTAAGTAAAGCACATATTTGAATAACAACAGAGGGACTCATTCGGTGAAGAGTCTGGAGAGCCTGAATGAACATGAAGGACTCATGAAAGCACAACACAAGTCCAGCCGCCCACACACAACAAACAAGCCTTAAAGCCCTGGCGCTAATTTTGAAGTAAAGTGTAAACAAGAGAAACAACACTGTCTTACACGTAGAGATTAAACAGTGAGGTTCCCAAGCTGTGAAAGTTTTTTAAAGCTGAAAGTGCTGTGAAAGTTCTAGAAGATGCATGCAGTTTATATTATTAGAAAGGGTAGATAATTAAATCATATATAATCACTTTACCTATATGTGTGTGTGTGTGTGGGGGGGGTGTGAGAAAGAGAGAGAGGTCATGTTTTAGTATATAAATAATAATAAATAATTATTACACACACCCACACCCACACACAGCAGAAACGTTATGTTTTGTCTGGAGCCTTCTCACACTTCGCGCACCAATCCTGCGCGCTTTTTGGAGATGCCGTGACTCTTGAGGTGGACTAACCTCCACGTAAGGGACGACACGGCATGACAGGTCACCCATTAAACGCCTCTTCGTGAGCTCATTAAAGATGACCACCGGCAGACAGAACACAAGCACTAGGAAATCCCAGAACGCGAGACTGGCGAGGATGCAGTTCCACGTGGTTTTCAGGTAGTAGTTGTGCCACACGATGCACATCACCGCCAGGTTCCCCACGACGCCAATGGCGAACACAATCAGCGACAGCAGCATCACCGCGTAGGCGCTGTATGTCTCGTCCGTTACAGGATATAACGGATTGTGGATGAGGAGCGACCCATTGAAGATTCTCGGAGTGGTGAAGTAGCCGTCCGGGTCGCGGGCTCTGTGCTGGTTGTAGTTCTGCGCCGCCTGTTGCTCTCGTGGTCTCCCTTTCCAACTCTTGGAACCGCGAGGAACTCTCTTGAGTTGCGTCTCGGGACGCGAAAATGAAGAATCGTCGGGTTTTACATTTTCGGTTTTGCCGTTTTGCAACAAATACTCAGGTTGACGGAGGATGGCCGTAGGCAGACCGAGGGGTTCATGTGACGGTGTCTCCGCGGCACTGCGCACCGTTAGTGCTGAAATTACGTGGCGCGACTCTAGAACTCCAGTAAGCAACGTAAAGTAAAGAAATCGAAACATTTTTCCATTCATGTAAACCCGTGTTAGTTGGAGTGATGTTTATGCCCCTGAACACGAACCGATGGGTGAAAATCAGCGAAGAAGTTGATCGTGGGGAGAACGCCAAGAACGTGCAAGAGCTCGAGCTCCTCTCGTAACCGCGGCTGCGTTTTCTGAGGGACCTGATGGTTTTCTTAGCCCGTTACACGGCGATAAAATTAGACTGCGAAATAGTGCGGGATAGCGACCCCTCGTGTACAGCAAATGTTTAGTAAACTTTCCTACGACATAAGATACATTTATCATCAAACGAAACATTTAAATAGATAATTGGATTAGTATGCCAAAGAAATGTAAACAATGTAAGTGTTTTGCCCTGTTGGAAGTCTAGGCTGTGTAGGACTGACTAAGGCTATGTGTTTTTTATGCTAATTTGTTTGATGTAATATGGTTATACCATTTCAGTAGAGCTGTCCTATGCGTTCTTAAAATACCAAACATCAATCCAAAAAGAAAAAAAAAGATTTACATCAGATTTAAGTAAAAAGAATGATAAGTAAGTAAAATAGTAAAATCCAAACCACTCCCACCTAGTTGAACATCTTAACAATTCCATAAGCAGCTGCAACACTCACCCTGACCACATAATGGCAGACGACACGCATTAGCTGTTTCATTAACATGATCGTTTTATTTATTTCTGAAGCAGAATTCTTGCCTGATAATGTAACAGACTAATGTATCAGTTCACACATCCAACTGATTGCCCTAACCCCTGTTTCAGCTTACAGCAGTAGGGCTGTTCGGGCTGAAGGGTTGAAGGGCTGAAGGGCACTAGGGCTGTGGGGCTGAATGGCTGTAGGGCTGAAGTTCAGTAGGGCTGTAGGGCCTTAGGGCAGTAGGGCTGACAGTCCAGGCCACTGAAGCAATGAAAACTCAGTATTTCCTGGAACTACTTCCTGGAGCAGTGGTGTGTGTCTTGTGACATAGCGCATGGCCATGCTGGAAGTGTCCAGGAGAGTGCTGATGAACTAAAGTCAGGCGGACATTAACTGGCTTAATATGTTTGTCAGCAGGGATCAGGGACTCTAATGTTTGCACGGAGAGCATGTAGTGCCTGGATTGGAGACAGGATGGCTGTGGAACCATCAGCACAATGATGCAGGAGCCTGCATTCATCTGACCAGGAGACATTTTCCCACTCCTTATCCACTGATTTGCAGCTGCTGTGTACAGATGCATCCTCTTGGTCTTGTGAACTCTGTTGACAGCAGATATTGGTCTTCAGCTTTTGTAAAGTATGCTGATTCCCAATGTGAGTTCCCCGTCGTGGCCTGTGTGAGACCTAGCCCCTCAACTTTTCTAATGGCAGATAGTTTTATTATTTGTCTGACATTCATTTTGTTTAATGTTTCATGTTCATCTTCACCAATCACTAAGGGACCAGCTATGAGGTCACCTCAGGACTTCAACAATCACTAAAAGACCAGCTATGAGGTCACAGCAGGACTTCAACAATCACTAAAGGACCAGCTATGAGGTCACCTCAGGGCTTCAACACTCACTAAGGGACCAGTGATGAAGTCACAGCAGGACTTCAACAATCACTAAAGGACCAGCTATGAGGTCACCTCAGGGCTTCAACACTCATTAAAGGACCAGGTATGAGGTCACCTCAAGACTTCAATAATCATTGAAGGACCAGCTATGAGGTCACCTCAGGGCTTCAACACTCACTAAGGGACCAGCTATGAGGTCACCTCAGGACTTCAACACTCACTAAAGGACCAGGTATGAGGTCACCTCAGGACTTCAATGATCATTGAAGGACCAGCTATGAGGTCACCTCAGAGCTTCAACACTCACTAAAGGACCAGCTATGACGTCACCACTTCACCTCAGGACTTCAATAATCACTAAAAGACCAGCTATGAGGTAACAGCAGAACTTCAACAATCACTAAAGGACCAGCTATGAGGTCACCTCAGGGCTTCAACGCTCACTAAAGGACCAGTGATGAAGTCACAGCAGGACTTCAACAATCACTAAAGGACCAGCTATGAGGTCACCTCAGGGCTTCAACACTCACTAAGGGACCAGCTATGAGGTCACCTCAGGACTTCAACACTCACTAAAGGACCAGGTATGAGGTCACCTCAAGACTTCAATAATCATTGAAGGACCAGCTATGAGGTCACCTCAGGGCTTCAACACTCACTAAGGGACCAGCTATGAGGTCACCTCAGGACTTCAACACTCACTAAAGGACCAGGTATGAGGTCACCTCAGGACTTCAATGATCATTGAAGGACCAGCTATGAGGTCACCTCAGAGCTTCAACACTCACTAAAGGACCAGCTATGACGTCACCACTTCACCTCAGGACTTCAATAATCACTAAAAGACCAGCTATGAGGTAACAGCAGAACTTCAACAATCACTAAAGGACCAGCTATGAGGTCACCTCAGGGCTTCAACGCTCACTAAAGGACCAGTGATGAAGTCACAGCAGGACTTCAACAATCACTAAAGGACCAGCTATGAGGTCACCTCAGGGCTTCAACACTCACTAAGGGACCAGCTATGAGGTCACCTCAGGACTTCAACACTCACTAAAGGACCAGGTATGAGGTCACCTCAGGACTTCAATGATCATTGAAGGACCAGCTATGAGGTCACCTCAGAGCTTCAACACTCACTAAAGGACCAGCTATGACGTCACCACTTCACCTCAGGACTTCAATAATCACTAAAGGACCAGCTATGAGGTCACCTCAGGGCTTCAACACTCACTAAAGGACCAGGTATGAGGTCACCTCAGGACTCCAATGATCATTGAAGGACCAGCTATGAGGTCACCTCAGAGCTTCAACACTCACTAAAGGACCAGCTATGACGTCACCACTTCACCTCAGGACTTCAATAATCACTAAAAGACCAGCTATGAGGTAACAGCAGAACTTCAACAATCACTAAAGGACCAGCTATGAGGTCACCTCAGGGCTTCAACGCTCACTAAAGGACCAGCTATGAGGTCACCTCAGGGCTTCAACACTCATTAAAGGACCAGGTATGAGGTCACCTCAAGACTGCAATAATCATTGAAGGACAAGCTATGAGGTCACCTCAGGGCTTCAACACTCACTAAAGGACCAGCTATGAGGTCCCTCAGCCAAACGTATGTCATTTTCCCCCCATCACACTCTATAACCGTCAACTCATTAACAGTATAAACCAGACCTCATTATATAGTACACAAAATCATTGGCCAACATTTTAATATACTGGAGATCTGTGGTTCAATATGTTGGTATTTATTAGAAATAAGTCATCCCTTAGCACATTTTCTTTCATATACACTAGAAATCTGATCCTCAGCACATGTCTAATTATGCTGGTAATCTCTGGCTCATGTGTTTTTAACGCTCTAAACCTCTGGCCCCACATGTTCACTCATGCTGCCCTTCTATGCTGGATGGCTTTGATGGCTCATGTGAGGCACCGTCTAATTCTGCTATTTTTAACCTGGGCTGTAAATAACTCAGAGGAGAGGAGAGGGTGTGGTCCAGAGAGTCAGGGTGAGTAAGAGTGAAAGTGTGTGAGCGATACCTTTATACCCTACTTTAACCAGTGTCCTACTTTAACCAGTTGTTGGATCTCCTACACAACGTCAACGTCTTCCTCCTCCCTCACATAGATTTCCCTATTTCTGGATTCATAGTGCAAAAAGTACCTAAAAAACTCAGTTCCCCCAGTTCCTTTTAAAATATTTAAACAGACAATGTAAGTGTTGCTCAACAGCTTTAAGAAATTAGCAGGAAAAGGAGGAAATGGAAATTAATGTAAATAAAGTGTTGGAGCTGAGGAATGCGAACAGCTCCAGTGAACTGATGGATTGTGAAACAAAGTTCTCAAGGCCCTTAACAACACAGCAGGGGACTGCATGCCGTTGTGATTGACAGATAAGAAGTGCATGCTTTTGTCAATCATTGATGGGTGTTGTAAGCAGCCAGGTTAATATTTCATCCCTATAAATCATGAAACCTCTCTATGCTCAAGGATGGGCATGTTAACTAGAACCACAATGAATGCCCAGCCTGTTTGCTCTCTGGTGTATACGTTTTCAAGCTCTTTTCTTGCTGTCTACTTTAACGTTTTAAGTAGAATTGTCTGTGTAGGTATCCCAACACTTGACATAATCTGCTCATCAACATGAACAGCTTCAGATCTATGCTACTTTTATAGTTTAACTGTTCTGTTTTAGTTCTACAGATCCATTTGCTACTATAGACTCTATAGGACCACACTCTTGTAGAGACCACACACCTGTAGAGACCACTCATTTGTAGAGACCACACTCCTGTAGAGACCACACTCCTGTAGAGACCACACTCCTGTAGAGACCACTCGCCTGTAGAGACCACTCGCCTGTAGAGACCACTCATCTGTAGAGACCACTCATCTGTAGAGACCACACTCCTGTAGAGACCACACTCCTGTAGAGACCACACTCCTGTAGAGACCACTCGCCTGTAGAGACCACTCATCTGTAGAGACCACTCATCTGTAGAGACCACTCACCTGTAGAGACCACACACTTGTAGAGACCACTCACCTGTAGAGACCACTCATCTGTAGAGATCACTCACCTGCAGAGTCCACCCACTTGCACCGGCCAGTCGTGTGGGTCGGAAGATGTGAGAACTAACCATTTAGAGTCGGAGGTTAGAAGAGGACTAATCTTTTAAAGCTTGATCATCCATTGATCTTCATACTGCAAACCATGAGTGTCAGACTCCTTTGAGGAGTGGGGACGGAGGTGGATCACCCCAGCAGTGTCCAGACACAGAGGATTACACTAATGTTTCAGCTCATCTCAGCCCATCCTGCTAAATTCTAGAATAGAGCACTGCAACCACTAATTACTTAACTAAATCAGTAAACACTGCCAGATTCCTTCCTTCCTCTTGTTGATTATAGTACTACTGTAACTGCTTGTATCATAACCTAGTTTGTAGAGCGTTTCCCTTTTGACCACATGAGGGCAGTAGTCAGCCAGTAGATCTGGTTCCTTAAGACAGTTCATTTTAGGACAGGTTATTAGTGTCATTTGATGATTTTTATTTCCAGAGGAAATGGACCCTCAGCTGTAGTGGAAAACAGTGTTACTACAGAAGCAGAAGATCCTGGTGGTGTCCTCAGTGTGGCATGGACCGTTTACTGGCTGAAATTAAACAAATTACTCTGGCTTGTTACCAGTGCCATCTTGGTAAACATTACAGGACAGATGAGAAATGTTTGTAACAGTACTGGACAACCATCCTTGACTGTGGCAACAGACTTGCCTTTTTCTGAAAGGTGTGAGTGTGTGTGTTTGTTTGTTTATGTGTGTGATGTGTTTGTGTGTGCATTGTCTGAT